>NW_006781997.1:4369576-4388276 GCF_000442215.2 Lipotes vexillifer | reverse complement strand
CCTGCTGTGGCATATGTCAGAATTTCCTTCCTTTTTAAGTCTGAATAATATCCCATTGTATGTGTATATTGCATTTTGCTAATCCATTCATCTGTCAGTGGACATTTGGGCTGCTTCCATGTTTTAGCTATTGTGAATTCAATATTTGAGTATAATAGGGGTGTATAAATATCTTTTTGAGATCCTGCTTTCAATTCTTTTGAGTATATACCCCAAAGTGGAATTGCCAGATCATGCAGTAATTCTGTCTTTAATTTTTTGGTTTTTTCCACAGGAGTTATACCATTTTACATCCCCATCAACAGTGCACAGCATTCCAATTTCTCCACATCCTCGTCAACACTTTTACTTTTCTGGGATTTTTTGCTTTTTTTTTTTTTTCCTTGAAGTGGTATTTCATTGTAGGTTTGATTTGCATTTCTCTAATGATTAGTAATGTTGAGCATCTTTTCATGTGATCTTTGGCCATTTGTATATCTTCTTTGTAGAAATGTCTAAATCCTTTGCCCATTTTTTAATTGGATTATTTGGGGGTTTTGTTGTTGAGTTTTAGGAGCTTTTTATATATTCTTGATATTAATCCCTTATCAGATATGTGATTTGCAAATATTTTCTCCTATTCTATTGGTTGCTTTTTTTACTCTGTTGATAGTGTGCTTAAATTTTTTTAATTTTCATGAAGTTCAATTTGTCTATTTTTTCTTTTGTTACCTATGCCTTTCGTGTCATATCCAAATAATCATTGCCAAATCCAATGTTGTGAAGCTTTTGCCCTATGTTTTCTTCTAAGATTTTTATAGTTTCAGGTCTTACATTTAAATCATGGATCCATTTTGAGTTATTTATTTATTTTGGGGGGGCTGCATTGGGTCTTTGCTTATGCACACAGGCTTTCTTTAGTTGCGGCAAGCAGGGGCTACTCTTCGTTGTGGTGTGTGGGCTTCTCATTGCGGTGGCTTCTCTTGTTGCGGAGCACAGGCTCTAGGCGCACGGGCTTCAGTAGTTGTGGCACGCAGGCTCAGTATTTGTGGCTCATGGGCTCTAGAGCACAGGCTCAGTAGTTGTGGCACATGGGCTTGGTTGCTCCGTGGCATGTTGCATCCTCCTGGACCGGGGCACAAACCCGTGTCCCCTGCATAGGCAGGCAGACTCTCAACCACTGCGCCACCAGGGAAGCCTGTATACGATGTTTTATAAGGATCCAACTTAATTCTTTTGTATGTTGATACTCAGTTGTCTCAGGACTATTTGCTGAAAAGACTGCCTTCTCCCCCATTGAATGGTCTTGGCACCCTTGTCAAAAATCATTTAACCATATATATAAGGATTTATTTCTGAACTCTCTATTCTAGTCCACTGATCTATATGTCTGTCTTTATGCCAGTACCACAGTATTTTGATTACTGTAGGTTTGTAGTAAGTTTGAAATCAGGAAGTATGAATCCTCC
Organism: Lipotes vexillifer; assembly: GCF_000442215.2. Taxonomy (NCBI): domain Eukaryota; kingdom Metazoa; phylum Chordata; class Mammalia; order Artiodactyla; family Lipotidae; genus Lipotes; species Lipotes vexillifer. Next base: position 4,386,828 of record NW_006781997.1, on the reverse strand, counting down.
AGCTTTGTTCTTCTTTTCAGGATTTGGGGTGCTTTGAGATTCCATATAAATTGTAGGATGGGTCTTTCCATCTCATGCAAAAGATCTGCAAAAACATCTTTGGAATTCTGATACGGATTGCATTAAATCTGTAGGTTGTTTTGGTAATATTGACATCTTGACAATATACCAGGTCTTTCAACCAATGAATAAGGATGTCTTTCCATTTATTTGTCTTCTTTAATTTGTTTCAGAAATGTTTTGTAGTTTTCACTTTACAAGTCATTCACCTCCTTGGTTAAGTTAATTTCTAAGTGTTTTTATTCTTTTTGATGCTATTGTAAATGAAATTGTTTTCTTAATTTCCTTTTCAGATGGTTCATTATTAGTGTATAGAAATGCAATTGATTTTCAAGTGTTAATTTTGTATCCTGCTATTTTGCCAAATTTGTTTATTAGTTCTAACATGGTATTTTGTGGTATCTTTAGGGTTTTTTGCATATAAGATCATAATATCTGCAAACAAAGAGAATTTTTACTTCCTCCTTTCAAATTTGGATGGCTTTTATTGGATCCATCAAATTTGGATGCCTTTTTCTTGCCTGATTGCTCTGGCTAGGATATCCAGTACTATACCGAAGTGGCAAAAGCAGGCATCTTTGCCTGAACTTAGAGGATAAGTTTTCTTTTATAGAAAAAGAATCACTACTCTGGTTCAGAAAAGATGGTAAATTTTTTTAAGAAGCTTAAAATGATTAAATACAACCTCCCATGACCTCTTTCCAGTTAAAGGAAATGTTGACACAATTCTAATCACTATAGATACTGAATCTGAACTACTTAAAGTCCATACTACAAAAATACTCTGTGACCCAGAAAAAATAAAGCCACTGTCATCTGAGAGTTTAGCCCACAGAGTGGCTTAATACAACCCTTCTCTGCTTATTCTTCCATTTAGGGTTCATTTTTGGATACTATAACTATACAGGCAAAGCACAGTTCCATTTTTCCCTTTTTATAGTGTGAGATGCTTAACAGCAGGGATTGGAATAGCTGTGGGATACCTTGAAGAGGAGTCCAGTGATGGAGTGGTCAGCAGAGCAAGGAAGAAGAACCAGGAGACATAAGAAAAGATGTAAGTTAAGAACTGGGCAGAAGGGGCCAGATTTATATAAGTACAAGTAAATGTAAATTTCATAGCTAAATACAAACATATGTTTCAAAGCCATGGTGATGCATATGGAAAAATAGAGATAAGGTTGGTTTATTCTAAAATATCAAGACAAGAGTGAACCAAATGAGAAAGAGGAAGCTAGGGACTTCCCTGGTGGCACGGCGGTTAAGAATCCACCTGTCAATGCAGGGGACATGGGTTTGAGCCCTGGTCTGGGAAGATCCCACATGCTGCGGAGCAACTAAGCCCTTGTACCACAACTACTGAGCCCATGCTCTAGAGCCCGTGAGCCACAACTACTGAGCCCGGGTGCCACAGCTACTGAAGCCTGTGCACTTGGAGTCCGTACTCTGCAACAAGAGAAGCCACCACAACGAGAAACCTGCGCACCGCAACGAAGAGTAGCCCCCACTTGCCGCAACTAAAGAAAGCCCACGTGCAGCAACACCCAACGCAGCCAAAACTAGATAAATAAATGAATAAATTTATAAAATTTTAAAAAAAGGAAGAGAAGCTAAACTGAGCTATATACTACTTTCAATATATAGCAGAGTGGTTAAGAATAGGCTCTGGAATGAGATAACTGGGTTAAAATTCAAGTTACATCCTTCTCTGGCTATGCAGCCCCAAGTAAGTATTTACACTCGTGCCTTATTTTTCTCATCTGTAAAATGAGGAGGATAACAGTGTTTATACCTCTGAGGACAAAAAGAGCTAAAACCTATAAATTACTTAGAACTGTGCCTGACTCATAAATGCCTAATAAATAATAGCTATTTTTATTTCAATATAGTATTAGCTGTTATCATCCCCACCATGAGGAAAAGGGGAGAATGGAGGGTATCTAAAATAGAATAATGTAGCAGATCCGCAGATAAATGGACCACTACCAGATGTGTTAAAGACAAACAGGGTCTTAAGTACATGGGTGAAAAGATTCATCAGAACAAACTAAAGATAAGGTCTGTAAGCACAAATGCCATATATGTAAACTTGGTACATCTCAGTTAGTGGTACATAGACATTGATAGCCAAATGAAAAATATAAAATAAAGCACTGATTACACTTGTACTCTAACAGAATTGTATAATTAAGTTGGTAGTATAATTTTAGAATATAAGAAAAGGGTAAAAATCAAAGTTTCCCAAACTCTCTCAGTTCTGGCATCTTTAATATGTTAGTAGTTTTGGGGCTTCCCTGGTGGCGCAGTGGTTGAGAGTCCGCCTGCCGATGCAGGGGACACGGGTTCATGCCCGGGTCCAGGAAGATCCCACGTGCCGCGGAGCGGCTGGGCCTGTGTGCCATGGCCACTGAGCCTGCGCGTCCGGAGCCTGTGCTCTGCAACGGGAGAGGCCACAGCAGTGAGAGGCCCGCGTACTGCAAAAATATATATATGTATGTATATATATATATATATATATATATTAGTAATTTTTTCATGACCCACTAGAACAAAAGAATCACCTAAACGGTTCCATTTATTAAGTATTATAACTTGAGTATGCGTGTCCTATCAACTTAGTAGATGATTGGGGAAAAAACACATAAATTGAAAGACAAAATAATATATTTATTTCATCCCTAAATAAAAATAATTGCATACTACTTGGATCTGTGTGCCTACTGGGCACTGCACAACTTCTCAAATATTCTAATCAGACTGGACACCTCCATCCTTATTTCCTGTTCCTCATTGTATTCCTCATGGTATTTGCTTTTTATCACAGCAACACCAAAAAAGCAGGATTGTAAAGATATGATAGCATAGAAAGGAATGTAGTGCAATCCATTGTTTATACCATCAATTACCTCTGGCTAGTAGTTCCTGTGATGTCCAACAGACATCGACTACCCTTGTGTTTCCCTCAATGTTTAAAATGCCCCACACCTCCCTGTGAGGTAGATGTGATGCCCTGGGGAACCTCAGTGCAGTTTGGAAACCACAGAATATAAATTTTATCCACTACTAACTCCCACTACACAGAAGGTAAAAAATGTAATACCACTACCCCTCCACAGAAATGTCAAGGAGGGTCTTTTGTGGGACATTAAAGGGCAGAAGCAAATCAGGATAGGAAGGCAAGATCTACCTTCCAATTTCCATCAGCCACTGAGAGCAAGTAGCAAGCCACTGAAACAAGGACTACAACTTATGGGAGAACCAATCATCTCTTGTTCTGGAAGGAACTGTCTATCTCCCAGTGGGAGGAAACACTGGGGAATTCTGGAAAAGTTAGCTGCTAACATATAGGCTATAATTTATCAAAGCGTTGATCCTTCAGAAACCACTAGGGAATTAACATACTTGGGCAAAGTCACTTAGAGACACCCAACCTTCTCTGAAATAAGTCAGAGGGAGCTGGAAACCCAAGTTCCCTACTTACTCAAAATTTAACACTGAGAAGGATAACTTCCATACATTGTGCAAATTTCCCAATGTCTTGTAAGGAGCCATAACTATAGTAGGTACTTGATTGAATAACTGTTAGCTGAGTAATGAAATGTGCATTAAATAAAATACTTCTACACTTTCAGTTCATTAAAACAGTGGCATTTCCTGACATCAGGTTGCTCAGGATTCACACTGGTCTTTCTCGTTAAGACAGAAGTAATTGCATCCACTGAACTGTGGGCAAAATCTCAAGTTCTAAACATGTCATGTGCTGTTTCCTCTATTTTGCTCTGAAAGAAGAGTTTTGTCAAAATGGCTTACACATCTGAAGTTTACACATGTCAAAATGGCTTACACATTTGAAGTTATCAAAAAATATATATATTCAATAATACATATATTCAATAATATATAAATATATATTGATCATACTGAGACATAGAAGTCTAGATATTTTAAGAGGTGGCTCATTGCCCCTACATTAGCACAGGTCCCTGGAGTAGTGTAAATTATTTTCAATAACAGTTGTTTGCGTCAGCTTACCTAGCACTTCCTCTTCATATGCACCTTCCCCGCTGCTGCAGCCGACCTCACAGGATTCTCGCTATGGAAGACAGGTAGCATGCCAGTCAGCACAGCCTTTGTACTGCTTTTGCTGATAAGCTTCAAGTAAATTTTGAAATATGAATATCTGATATATAAGCATACATGTATATCAAGTATTTCAGCTGTAATACTTAAGTTCCCATTTGCTAGTGGAATTAGAACAACACTTCTCAATCTTTTTTGACCGTGTCCCAAATTCCAAAATACATTTAACAAAACAACTTAGTACACACATACATGTTGGGAAAAAAAGATTCTTGAAATGGTATTTTTTCCCTGTTTTAACAGTTTTATTGAAATATATTTTACATAACCATAAAATTCGCCCATTTAAAGCACATAGTTCAGTGGTTTTTAGTATATTCAAAGATTTGTACAATCATCACTACAATCGAATTTTAGAATATTTTCATCCCAAAAAGGAATCCTGACCTGTGATACAATCTTATATGTTCTATTCTATGTCATTTTATTGTGACACTTTATTCAGTAAATTGATTTCATGACCCTCTAATGGGTGACACCCCACAATGTGACAAAATACTGAGCTCAACAATGCAATTATATGTTTGCCATCTCAGTCAAAGGTTTAGTGAGTTAATAACCTAAAGCTCTAGCCTAAAGTTATGCCTATTTATTTTATATATCCATGTCTTCCTTGAAAGATTAAAAATGGACTATAAACTTTATAGTAACTAAACATTTCAATGGTTGTCTTAATGCCAACGTGAAATTTTAAGGTCTACAAAAACCTAATGATGATTAACATGTTTATCTCATTAACAGAAAACATATTGGTGACTGAGAGATAAATTTCCTGCAACTTTTAGCAGGTGCATTAACAATAGTTAATGTGGGGGGGAACTTGGAGAAAAGGCACATATCGTAAAAGTACAACACAATCATGATCAATCTTCCTGCTCTCACTCAGTTTACAATACCTAGGACAACATGCTATTGTTTCTCATGATAATAGTGGAAACCATGACACAATGCATTTACTCTGAACATCCAGGTAGAGAAGGGCTGTAATTTGCAAATACTTAGCTGTCCCACGTTTGATCTGTGCACTCAGAGGAAGTGGAGCCTGATAAGCCTAGGTTTGCTTAGTTAGGGATTAATTTAAATACTTCAGTTTGGGCTCAGGATTATTTAACTTAAGTGTTTAGTATACTTTTCACATCTTCTTTGCAGGTTTCAGTAAAATACATTCAACACATTCATTAACTGCAGAGAATAAATATACCAAGTGGGAGCAAAATTATCATTAACATAGGATTTTCTTTTCAAGAAAGAAAACTGAGGAAGAAGAAAGGAGATAGAATAATGTTTATGTGGAAATGTAGCTAGTCCTGACCTAAGAGTTTAAATGTTTCATTTTGTTTACTTTGGTGAAGCTTGTATTTTTTTCCAGCTTTTTTGAGATAAATGATTACCACCAAAGCATTAGCGAACACCTTCATCCCATCATATAATTACCATTTCTTTTTTGTGATAAGAACATTTAAGATCAGCTCTTTAGCAGCATTCAAGTATATAATACAGTGTTATTAGCTGTAATCACCATGCTGTACATTATATCCTCAGAACCTGTTAATCTTATAACTAGAAGTTTGTACTCCAAGGAGTTTAAATGTTTTCTCAAGTGGAGGCAAAAGCTATTGATTAGGATTTCCTTCTCTCTCTCTCTCTTTCTCTCTCTCTCTCTCTCTCTCTCTCTCTCTCTCTCTCTCGGCTTAGGTGTAATTTTTATTGAGGGTGAATGTTGGGGAGCTAAATAAGTAATCTTTATCCAAAAATAAAACGTAGAGTGTATCAAGAAATTGTTGATCTCTCTCTCTCTCTCTCTCTCTCCCCCCCTCTCCCCCCCTCTCTCTCTCTCTCTCTCTCTCTCTCTCTCTCTCTCTCTCTCTCTCTCTCTGTGCCTTCCTCTCTCTCTCTCTAATCTAACATTAGACTTCAAATGAAATTATCCACTGTTTCTCAAGCTCAAGTTGCCTGGAGAGAATCTAAAGGAATTCGGATTTAAGAAATTCACAGAATCGGAGTTCACAGCCCCTGGATGGGGCATTTATACAGCATATTCCAGGCTACTGAGCTGCCATTCCCACTGCAGAAGCCAAGTTCATACTTCCCAGGGGCTGCACCAGTTTGCTGTCTCTGTTCTCACAGCAGTAAGACCATTTTTATCATCATCCCTCTGGCTCCATGCTTGTGTTTCCCAGACTGGCACACCTGCTGTCGGTGCCTTTTCTTATTCCTGTAGCACAAGGAGGACATGCCCCACCATCCTCCTGGGATGCCTCTACTGCAGAGTCTCTACACCAATTGTGGCTTCATCTCCTAAGAAGTCATTCATTCACTCATCAAAAAATATTTATTGATACCTTTTATATGCCAAGCACTGTTTTAGGTTTTAACGGTATGGCAATGAATAAGACAGGCAAGCTCCCTGACTTCATGGAATTTACATTCTCTTAGAAGGGAAGAGACAATAATGGAGTAACCAACTTAAAAGATAAAATATGCTCAGATATGAAAAGTGCTATGAGGAAAATAAAACAAGTCAAAGGCAGATGGCATGACCAGACAGGAAGGGGACTAACTTTAGTGAGGGGACTCAGGAAGAACCATGCAGAGGTGATCCCCAAGGCAAGACCTGAGTGATTAGAAGGAGCTGGCCTTGCAAAAATCTGGGCAAGGGCAAACACCCTGAGGCAGGAATGTGCCACATATACTCAGAGAAGAGGGAAAGGCCAGTGTGGCCAGTACAGAGCACAAGGAAGGGGGGCAAGATGAGGCAGGGGTGTCAGCAAACACAGGCAGTCTGTATTTTTTCTCAAATGGCAATGAGAAGCCATAAAAAGGTTTTTAGAACCTTTTAGATTAGGATAATCTAATTTGTGTTCTTCAGGGATAAGCCACCTTACTCGCTAACATCATTTTCCAAGTTATATTTTGCTAAGCTACCACTTGTAAAACTATTCCCTCCAAGGAACATGTGGGCAGATTCCAAGCTTCCTAGGTTGAAGCTTTGGTGGTTGAGGAGTCTGATTTCCTAAAGGTGTGAGCAGCTGAGTTTAAAATATCTCTCTCGGGACTTCCCTGGTGGTCCAGTGGCTAAGACTATGTGCTCCCAATGCAGGGGGACCGCGTTCGATCCCTGGTCAGAGAACTAGATCCCACATGTTGCAACTAAGACCCGGTGCAACCTAATTAATTAATTATCTCTATCTTTATCTCTACCTCCACCTCTATTGAGCATGTATTACTGTTCAGTTCTACATTATTTAACGTATAAAATAGCAAAATATAATAGAAAAGAATAGAATAATTATACGTTACAACAGAGAGAAAAGATGTACATTGCATAAGCACAGACAACTGGGCAGCATACTGATGAACAGGGAACTACCATACTGGAAACCCAGTCCTGGGCTGCTTCAATGCTTGGGACACTTTAACTCTCTCTGGCTTCTAAACACAATCCTCCAGGGACTGTTTTTTTGGCTGCTTTTATTTTGGTCACATAAGAGAGTTCTCAGGCAGTCTTTTTTTTTTTTTTTTTAAATCTCAACCAGGAAGGAACGTTAATTATCTATTTACATACGGGGCAAATTTTCTTCTCTGTTTTATCTCTTCTTACCCAACTCAATCACCATCCACTCCCAAGGAAAAATCTCTCAGGTACAGTGTTGCCGCAGACTATTGAGAAAATATTCCAATTTACTTTTTTGTTTTTACTTTATTTTCCACTCAAAGGAAATTTTTCTATTTTACTAATGAATGACAATCTCTGTTTCTTCCTCAGGCAAGATAGGATAGTTCTGTTCTCTGGTTTCAAGGACATTTTAAATAGAATACAGCATAGATGTTAAAGTGAGAAATAATGCCGTTTCATCATAAATACTTATTGTCAAATAAACTAAAATGAATTCTGAAGGGTATGGAATCCAGGACAGGGAAGTTTAGTTGAAGGAGTTTGAGTAGGAAAAGATCAAAATCCCAAGCTCTTTCTGAAGGAAGAAGAAAGTCAAGAGCAGGAGAGGGAGCTCCTAGGGTGAGGGAGACTGGGGGCAGGGATGGCGGGGAGGCGTTGATAAGGAGACCTGGGCACCAGAGTCTGCACAAGGTCCCTTATTGTCATAGCAGGAAGTAAATTAATTAGTTAAAATTAAAAATTTAAAAAGCTGTGTTTCAAATTGTTGTTGAAAGAGTTCACTGAATAAGGAAGAAAATTGTAACTAAAGGGATCTCTCCTTTTTTTTTTTAACATCTTTATTGGAGTGTAATTGCTTTACAATGGTGTGTTAGTTTCTGCTTTATAACAAAGTGAATCAGCTATACATATACATATGTTCCCATAACTCTTCCCTCTTGCATCTCCCTCCCACCCTCCCTATCCCACCCCTCTAGGTTGTCACAAAGCACTGAGCTGATCTCCCTGTGTAAAGGGATCTTTTCTAATGCACTGTATTAATGATAGCGCATAGGCTTTATGGGGAAGAAATGAAATCAGCAGAGATGAGGGTAGTCCTCCATGTGCCTTTTCCTCTCTTCCTGCCACCCTCTCCCACCCAGGCTTCAGGAATCAGAACCTTCCAAACCAGATTAGAGTAATATACATGTATATATGTGAATGTGTATGTGTGTGCATACACACATCTATATACATTCATATATGCGTTTTATGTATGCACATAGATATATAAAGCACAGCAAATACTTATGTCAAAATGGAATTATACAGTCATTTTTATAGCCAGAGTAGAGCACTCCCAGGAAGAACATTTCTGTACATTAAGAATGACTCACTTTTCTTCATTCTTATTTTAACAGCTTTTTAAGGACAAGAGAGAAAGACATGGGGTTTAATGACGTGTTTTCTGTGACTGACACTCACCTCACAAACAGCAGCATAGGTATCATTCTGCATAGAAAGAAAAGGAAAGTAAAATTATTGAAAATCTCTAAAGTTGTAAAAAGTTTTAATGACACTTAGCTAGGCATTTCTTCCAAATTAATTTCTTGCTCCACCACTGACAAAATAATCAATAAAAAAAATATCAGAAGCAAGGGACCCCATAGATGGGCCTTCCATCCAGGAAGGCTGCTGTACAAACAGCTATAAAAATTATGCTGTTTGCATCATTGGAGAAACAGGGATGCATGATGTCTACTAAAAAATCCCAGTCAGTTAAGAGGCAATCTGTCATGGATCAGGTTAGAGAATGAAGGGGTGTTGGCAGGTGCCCGGGGAGACAGAACCTGAAATGAAAACCACCAACAGCTCTGGCTAGGAAAGGCCAGCGGGTTCCTCTGCCCAGACTGGCTGCTCCAGCGTCCACTCTGCTTCCTGGACTGTTACTGGCAACAAATGGTACTTCCCATTCACTCACTCAGCAAGTGCGATCTGAGCACCTTCTACGAGCCCCTCACTGTGTTCAGTGCAAGGGACACAGTGTGAACAAGACAGAGAGGATCCTGCCTTGATGGGCTTACATGTCGGCAAAAGATACTAAACACATAACTAGACAAATAATGATTTAAATTGACATTTGGACAAAGTGCTACCAAGGAGAAGGAAAAGTGTTTTTAGAGTGTGTAATAATTCCCAAGTGCAGACAGCATCTGCTCCATCTTTTGGTAAATTCCATTCTATGAAGCACACAGTCACAAGCATGAGAGTGGGCATTAAGTGACTCCCATCGCAGAGATCTGTGAAGACACACTATATAAGAAAAGCTATAAGGACTGTACATAAGGAGATGTTAATGATGGATTTAAATCTCAATGCTATAATTTGAGTCATTAATAGAAAATGATATTACCTAAAGTTATCATGATCCTAACTGATTTAATCTCTGACTTGAACAACCTGAACAAAGCGACCCGTTTTTCCCTTTTTTTAATAAATTTATTTACTTATTTATTTTTGGCTGCATTGGGTCTTTGTTGCTGTGAGCGGGCTTTTCTCTAGTTGCGGCGAGCAAGGGCTGCTCTTTGTTGTGGTGTGCGGGCTTCTCATTGCAGTGGCTTCTCTTGTTGTGCAGCACAGGCTCTAGGCACACAGGCTTCAGGAGTTGTGGCACGTGGGCTCAGTAGTTGTGGCTTGTGGGCTGTAGAGTGCAGGCTCAGTAGTTTTGGCGCACGGGCTTAGTTGCTCCGCGGCATGTGGAATCTTCCCGGACCAGGGCTCGAACCCGTGTCCCCTGCATTGGCAGGCGGATGCTTAACCACTGCACCACCAGGCAAGTCCGCGACCCATTTTTAAATTACAAAATTCTTAGCCATGAGATTGGAGTAATTATAGTGTAACAGGCACTATCCCTAGCAGGGGGATTCGATTATTATCCTCATTTATCGATAAGGAAAGCAAAGTACCAAGGGTGAAGTACCTTAACAAAGTCACACACTAATTGGCAAAGCCAGGATAAATGAAAAATGAAAAATAAAGTACTGGGGATGTATTTCCTATACAAAGTGGAGTAAACCCGGGTGTTTGTGCCCTCTGGATGAGATTGCTACCATGTTCCCTGAAGAGAAACTGAACATGACCTAGGACCCTGTTATCCAAAGTGTGGTCTGGAAACAACAAGCATTGCATCACCTGGGAGCTTGTTACAAGTGCAAAATTTCAGGTCCTGCCCAAAACCTACTGAATCAGAGTCTGCATTTTAGCAAGATCCCTGATATTTGCATATTAAAATTTGAGAAGTGCAGGGCTAGGAAATTTAACAAATACCTAACATTCTACTGAAAGGCCTTTATTATTTGGAGCAACTGGTCATCTCCGGGTTCCATGGTTTGCATTAACTTCCCTCCATCTCCAGTTGCATTAATAATGTTGATCTCGGGCTTCCCTGGTGGCGCAGCGGTTGAGAGTCCGCCTGCCGATGCAGGGAACACGGGTTCGTGCCCCGGAACGGGAAGATCCCACGTGCCGCGGAGCGGCTGGGCCCGTGAGCCATGGCCGCTGGGCCTGCGCGTCCGGAGCCTGTGCTCCGCAATGGGAGAGGCCACAACAGCGAGAGGCCCGCGTACCGCAAAAAAAAAAAAACAAAAAAAAAAAACGTAATTAATACTTACACACTTTAAAGTACAATTTTCCTGATCTGCAGAAGTCCAAAAATGACATCCTTGGATGCACTACAAGAGACAATAAGAGACAATGATGACTGAAGAAGGATGATTTTTTCCTTGTCACCCGAAAGTGCCTATAGTGACATGAGGTTTTTCTGAAATAGAGAATCTACCAAGGAATCTGTGGCCTCACAAGGATCAGGACCTTTGGAATTCTAAGCAGAGCTGTCATATTTACAGGCAGACAGGGCTTGGTGTGGCTCAGGGTTGCTGAGTGGAGTCCAGCCTGGGGCGGGCAGGCCTGGATCCCAGAGAGCGCCAGACCTTCAGGGAGCGCACTGTCCATTGGGTGCTTGGCAGCAGGTTAAGTCCAGGACAGCGTGGCATCAAGCGTATTATATAGGTCAATGGGGTGTCCTCACACAGCAAGCAAAAACCAAAGCTGGGGGCTCAAACAGAAGGCAGCCCATCAAAACCTAAGCAGGTGGGGGCTTCCCTGGTGGCGCAGTGGTTGAGAGTCCGCCTGCCGATGCAGGGGACGCGGGTTCGTGCCCCGGTCCGGGAAGATCCCACATGCCGCGGAGCGGCTGGGCCCGTGAGCCATGGCCGCTGAGCCTGCGTGTCCGGAGCCTGTGCTCCGCAACGGGAGAGGCCACAACAGTGAGAGGCCCGCGTAAAGCAAAAAAAAAAAAAAAAAACCTAAGCAGGTGGACAGTTTAGGAAGTCAGCTGCCCACTAGCTGGCTTGCACCCCTTAGCTGCTCTGAAAACCTGCTTGCAGCGCTGCCCTGGCCTCCTACTGAACAGATTCAGCCAGTTCCTCCTTCCCTTACCTAGTTTGCCTGTGCCTGTGATTGTGTTGACCTTTCCGTCCACAGGCCATGATGACACCTAGGTCCCACCTTTTCCTCAGTTCCTTCTACTTTGCCATCTCTTTTTTCCTCTCCTTACTCCTTCTGTGTTTGTGTCCCATGCTCAACTTTTTCTCTTCTCACTCTTCAAGTTCTCCAAATGAACTCATCCCCCACCTCAGCTTCAACCTTCCGAGGTGTCAATAACCCCCACACGTGAACCTCAGCTGAGACTCCTTCCGGAGCTCCAGACACAGATTTCCAATTGCTCATTAGATATCTCCATTTAAGTCCCTACAATACCACAAATTCAGCAAATGAAACATCAGATTCCTCACTTTCTACCCTCTAATTTGCTCTCTCTCCTGTGTTTCCCATTAATATGCTTCAATCTTCTGAGCTGCCCGAGCCAGGAACCAGGGTGGCTTCTCTTTCTGCCATCCCCTTGCCCCATGGACAATCCATCATCAAGTCCTATTGACTCACTCCTTCGTTACCTGGACTCTATCTGGGTTCCTTGCTCACTCACTGCCCTTGCTTTTCTGTACCTGCCACCGCATGCCAACAGCCTCATGAGGGACCTCCCTTGTTTCCACACTTGGAGTGATCTTTTTAAAACAAAACCTAATCATATCCTTCTCTTACCTAAAACCTTGTGTGTCACTGAAACCAAATTACCAACATGGTACTCACAGCTCTCCACCACGTGGGCCTGCCTAGCTTGCCAGCCTCTTCTACCTGCCATCTCTGCACACACGCCCTGTCCTCCAAGCAAGCTGAAATCCTTCTCTTCTCCTGCACCAGTTAAGCTCTCTGAAACCCTTGTGTCTTGGCACAAAGGGCTCCCTCTGACCAGTGTACCTCTCCCCTCTAGTCCATCTTTCTAGTTTTAGCCATGCAGGCAAGCAAGTGCTTTTCCTCTTGTGTATTCTCTTTGCTCCTCCCACACATTGCTGATCTGACTCTCATGTGGCTGTCTGGCCATGGTTTTATCCATGTGTCTGTCTCTCCTACAAGGTTGAGAGTCCTTTAAAACAGAGACCCTATTTTACTCATTCTTAAGTCTCTACTGCCCAGCACAGTGTCTGGTTTAGTCTTACACTTGGAGTCCCTAAACGCTTGTTGAGTTAATGGATACAGGTGCAGAATAGTGATAAAACCATAAATGTAATTATTAGAAGAACCAGTGGAGACTATCTAATCCAACCCTCTCAGAATACACATACTTTAGTAGTTTTAACTACATCTCAGAAATTTTAAGGAATTTGCCCAAAGCCACATAGCAATGTAGAATCAAAATCATGGTCATGGCTTAGTCCTGTACTCTTTCCACTTGAACACACTGTTCCTGAACTCATGTTTGAATACTCTGTGATTCAGACTTCTCGCTGTTTTCCATCCAGCTTCCTTCATCAGGCACAAATAAATGAGCTTTTACTTAGGAATTATTCTATGGTAATCAAACCTGACCATTGTCCCTTTTTTATCAATGCAAACACTATAAAGTCCCAGGAGGTGGAAGCGATTACTCACCAGTTCACTCAGATTGTATGGTGTGCTGACATCAAGCTGTCTGCCCTGAAATGAAAAAGGAAGGAGTGAACACCCCTATCAATCCTGTGTTCAGTATAACTACAACAGCTTTTGTTTTAAAGCTTCCTGGAGTAGTGTTGCCTCCTCAGTGTTTTCTAACTGTAAAGTAAGGAGCCAACTGTTTTAAAGTTGTTAAATCAGTCATGAAACCAGACAAATTGCCAGTGCAAATTAACAGGCATACCTTGGAGATATCGCAAGTTCAGTTCCAGACCACCAAAACAAATAGAATCGCACAAACTTTTTGGTTTCCCAGTGCATATAAAAGTTACGTTTGCACTACAGCAGTCTACTAAGTGTGCAATGGCACTATGTTTTAAAAAACTAATGTGCATACCTTGATTTAAAATACTTTATTCCTAAAAAATGCTAACCATCATCAGACAACACGAGGTTGCCACCAATCTTCAATTTGCAAAAAACTGCAATCTATGCAGAGTGCAGTAAAACGAAGTATGCCTGTCTAAGATGTAATGCTTAAGGACTCTGCAAAAATGATAAGGGTGGGAGTCGGGGTGTAGCCAAAAGGAGTAGTTAAGAACAATGGAGAGGTTCTACATAGTATTAAATAAGCCTGTGAATTAGTCAACTAATCAGGGACTGCTGGATTAGAGATGAATTATGTTTGCATTTTTCTTTCTTATGTTAAGAGACTGAAACAACCATTGACTGCGTTTAATTAACATTATGTAACAGACTATACAAAAAATATTCATATTCCAACCTAAGTCTGTATGCATTTGCATTCATTACACACAAGGTAAAAATGTGGGTATTTCCCTAGGCAAGATTTTTCAAGGTGTATCTCTCTCTTGTGTTTCCGTATTTATTATTTTGAATTTTTTTGGATAATGGGAAAAACTATTTTCCTCCATCCAAGAAATTCCTTCCAATATAGAAATCATTAGTGAGCTTGGATATGAAATTCAGAAATGGGAAAATGAAGTCACAAGCTAAACAGACTATTTGATCATGAGATTAACAACCTGAAGCCCAGAAACAACTTGATTTTGTTCCTTATAAAGTCTCATGTACTAATATGAACAGTATGTCATAATTCTCATGGCTATGCAGTATTTGGGGGTTATATAGCCAGTCACTCTCCAACTCTTTAGCAAAGGGATTTTCAGAAGTTCTGGTAATAAAGGAGTTAATGGAATGGCATTACTATTAAAAGATTTATGTTAACCAGGTGTTTGAGTTGGTTGAAAAGGCAACCATTTAACATATAACCATTCTGTTGTAAATACTGTACCACCAGAAGACAGATGAAATAGTTTTGTATAAAACTACGGTTTGAAAAAAACATTGTGTTCAAATCTTCTTGAGTAAATTGCCAACCATGTGACCCGGAGAAGGCCACAATGTCCTGATACTAGCAACTCACTTAAATTGTCTCATGCAGAGACGAAGGTGGTACTGGGGGCTTTAAACCATAAATATAGGATATGCATACCCGAAACAGACTGATGACTATGCTAATCATGTATACAATTATATGTGTCATGTGCAAAAAGTCATTCAAAGGACTCCAAGGTTATGGTGGCCTATACCATCATACTTAGAGACTTTCAGTTTGTCTGAATAATGACTTTAAGACTTAACCCTGTCACCTTCACACTATTTTGCTGGAAATCCTGCCTGTTTGGGAAAAGTGTGGTTTTTCAGTCTTACAGTCTGGAGCTTGCTTTATGCAAACTAACCACTACAAATGGGGGTGGGGGGCTTTTCGTGAAATGAGCATTATAGGAACTAACCTCTGAGTTAAATACTACAATCATTCACAGGTGGGATTAACGGGGGGTTTCGTAACTTTCCATGAAGGGATTTACATATGCCTAAAAGAAGCCACTGCTGAAACAGGTTGTTTTTTCCTTTGGGGGAGGGGTGGGGTGTTAGGGGGTTGGGTGTGCAATTTTCTCTAAGCAGGGAAGTAACCGTATCTGTTCATGGTTACAGAGCTGTTGTGCTTTTTGTTTAGTAGGTCAACATACTGTTGTCACCTTAATTTGCATCTGGGCCTATCACGCAAGGGCCATTGCCTCACAGAAGGTTTTAATCAAAGCAGCCACACCAACAAAAGACATCCTGGTCAGAATTATTCTGGAAACCTCATTTTGAACTGTTGCTTTTTCAGAGATTTGGCAAATTTCACGATAAGCCACTTAGCAAAGTGTTCACATACAATGCGGCAATTTTTACAAAAAAAATAATCTTCTGTCACCAGGTCCTTTAAAATGTAAATGTACAGTCACAAACGAGAAATTTCTAGATTGCTCACAAATGCCCAATAGGTCAAGCGTGGTGCATGTTTAACAGCATTTCAGTTGAAGACCATCCTCTCTTCATTCACACAGTCATGGCACCATCTTTTTTTGCCAATAATTCATTGAAGTCAGGGTGGTTTTTCTTTCTTAAAACAAACCAAAACTAAAGTCTCATTTCTCTCATAGATAGATATGAGATTGATGTTAATTTTTAAAAGCCCAATTTGCAGACACATTCTAGGCTTTACACAGAGGCAGTGTGTATGTACACATGTGTGCAAGCAAGTGCAGCAGCTGCCATGTGTCAAAATGGGGATCATGCCTTCTAGCCCTGCCTCATGGCACATGGCATTTTTCTTTTTTAAAAGCAGTCTTATTAAGAACAGAGGAAAAATACAAATTCAGAATTTTGCATATAGTAAAACAACAGATTACTCTGTTTATTTCTCACATTTTCACAAATGTTAAGAACTTTTTTATGCTGGAGGAAAATAAGAGAAATGGAAACTAAGGTGGGAAAAGTCTATAAATTGTCCATCCTCTCCCTGGTCATTTTTGAGTGGAGACCTTCATGAGCAGAAGGACTTAGAAAGGATGGCAAAGCTGAGTCTATGATAGTCAGATATGCACCTGAATAGCCTTACATGGATATGATCTAATTGTCAACCTGCCTCACTCATTGACTTAGAATTATAGGCAGAGGAAAAGTAAGTGAATATTTTTAGTAACTCTAATTGGTACTGACCAGAACCTCCCCTTAAAAGTTGCTGAATTCGAACCATTGAATTGGAGAGGTGATTAATTCAGCAAGAAGCACGCCATCTGTCCTGGGCTGACCCAGCATTACAAGCAAGATACGTTCCAAGAGACAATCGAAAACCTATAGGGGCTTGGGAGGTGGCTTAAGCATCTGTTGTGGCCTTCCAAACAGTCTGTGCTTTTCAGAGGGAAGAGAAAAGGCGGCCATTACTGAGCTCATGGAGCCCTCTCTCTCCCTTCCACGAAAGCACCATCCATTTTGCTCTCCACTCTCTCCAGCATCTAGAATGGTGCCAGAGGGATAATGAGTGTTCAATAACTATAAGCTGAAGGAATAAATCCATGAATTCAACATGGCCTACTACTCAGGAATGGTCCAAAAGTCATGTCTCTTGGAAACATCATCCGGTGACCTAGCGTCATGGGGGTTTACTTGAGAAGTAATCAGACACAGGAACCAAAGGACAAATGTTGACTTTTTTCCTCTCTTTTGATGTGTAAATAAAGATTCCTCTAATCTCCATTCCCTACCACTTGTATTTGTAGGG
>NW_006781997.1:4351740-4369566 GCF_000442215.2 Lipotes vexillifer | reverse complement strand
GGGAAAGGAGAAGAAGGCTTAATATTTTTTTTGTTTTTAGATAATAAATACATAGAGAGTAAGAACTGTATCTTTTAGATTAATTGTGCAACCACATACTTCGCAGTTCTTTGTTTTCATAATTTTGTTCAAAATGAAGCCTTTGATTCCCCTTTGTGTGACTGAAACACATCCATACACAGCGAAGTGTAAGACGGTGAATTTGCAATTGAATTTTTTCCTACCCTTTCAAAAAAATCAGGGTTAGCTCATAAAAGCAAAAGGGTGGATGCTGGGTAGTTTTTAAACAATAAAGCAACAGATGTTTCTTGATGACCATAAAGTCACACTGTAACAGTATTAAGTCCTTCTGTTGGCAGCTCTCAAAATTAAATTTAACAGGCTGAATGGCGTGCCCATAAATGGTCTTGGGCAAGGTAGCTTCCTGAGTTGGGTCTAGGGGGTTCTTATGAAGCAGATTTGTCAACCCTCTGTCCTGATCTCCACTCCCTCTCCATCCCCTTCCACCTCATTATCACAGCTAACATTAGTGAGTGATTCCCACGTTCCAGCCACTCTTCTTGGTGTTTTACACTGTCTTATTTAACGTCCCAACAACCCTATTCAACAGGTACTATTGCTAATTCCATTGTGCAGCTGATACCCAGGGAAGTTTTGTAAATTGTCCAAGAGTTAGGATTTGAATATGGCACGGAGCCTCCGTGCCTGTGCTCCGGGGCCTCCGTGCCTGTGCTCCAGAGCCTCCAGAGCCTGTGCTCTTAACCAAAGCACGGATGCCGCCTGTAGTCTGCACCAAATTCCTCACGTTGGACTTAGGATCCTCGTTGTTTAACTTAGTTCCACCTGCTCCAATTACCTGCTTGAAAGACACAATCCCAGTCCCGGTTCTTAAAAACTCAACCCAACACCTACTTCTTGGCACAAGCTTTTCTATCTTGCCCGCCTCAGCCGGAACTAATTTCATTCTTTACTTCCTACCCTAATAATGAAACAGAGCAGAATGATCTGTATTTTAATCCCACATATGGTATTTGCTCCTGATGTGATATTTTGAAAGTTACCTATGCTGTTTAAACTTAGTATTCTCATCTGAAACATAAGTAGGATAATATTAATAAACATAAAGTTCTGTGAGGATTCAATTAAATCACATATTCATTATTATAGTACAGTGCCAGGTGCTTAGAAATCTAATATTAATATTATGTGCAAATTTGCTATAAACAGCCTTTTGCAGACATATCGTTAGTTATGCAATAATCTCTTCAGATAAATTTCTTGATGTTCAGTGTTAGTATATTTTCTCTTTTAATTTTGACATTTATTAACCCACTGTTTTCTAGAAATCTATCAACTTACATCCTAACCAACAGCCCATGAAAGTCCCATCTTATCCAAACTTGGCCAACTGTAAAATGTTTTATCTCTGCCAATCTGATAGAAGAAAATTGATAATTCATTTTTTTCTGTGCAACTCTATGGTTGCTGTGAGGTTGAACATTTTTCACATGTTTTTTCAACATTCATAGTTCTTCTTTTCTAAAGTAAGTCTTCATGTTCTAAACTTAATTTAAATACTCCTATATATATATGAGTTGGTAAAATTGTGTTTATCATACGTAAAGCTTTTTTCCATTCTTTGGCTTTATTTTTATTGTCTTCCATTTATTGTCATATAGCTAGTTTCTAAGCAGTTGAATTTATTAATTATTTCTTTTAGTGATCCTGGATTTTTTGAAGCTGGCTTCTTAAGGCATTCCCACTCCAAGCTTATAGAAATATTCATCCCTAATTTAGTCTAATATTTTTATAGGATGAGGTCTTGTTTTGTTTTGGTTTTGCTATTTGTCTGTTTGTATTTAAATCATATCTTTTTTTAAATGCCTCCTGGAATTTATTTGAATCTGTTAGTGATGTAGGAGTTGGATTTTTTTTAATCCTTTTTTTAAACTTTTTTTTTAAAGAAAGAAGTACTGTACTTTTTCCCTTTTTATTTAAAGCAGCTTTAGGTGTACAGCAGAATTGAGATTATTCAGGTACAGAGATTTCCCATAAACTCCCTTTCCCCGCACATGCATAGCTTCCCCCATTATCAACACCACTCACCAGAATAGTACATTTTTTAGTAAGGACGAACCTACATTTGCATAACCATAATCACCCGAAGTCCACATTTCACCTTACCTTCACTCTTGGTGTTTGGACAAAAGTATAATGAGATATATCCCTCATTATGATATCAATACCATAGAGTATTTTCACTGCTCTAACAATCCTCTGTGTTCTACCTGTTCATCTCCCCCTAGCCCAACGCCATCCCTCTCAACCCCTGATCTTTCCAGTATCTCCACAGTTTTGCCTTTTCCGGAATGTCATACAGTTGGAATCATACAGTATGCAGCCTTTTCAGATTGGCTTCTTTCACTTAGTAATATGCATTTAAGTTTCCCCCATGTCTTTCATGGCTTGATAGCTCGTTTCTTTTTAGCTTAGAATAATATTCCATTTCCTGGATTGCTGCAGTTTATTTATTCTTTTGCCTGCTGAAGGAAGGAGTTATTTTTCATTCTAAATGGATGGCCCCACTTTGGTTTGAAGGATCATCTTTATCATATTCCACACTCCCTTATGTACATGGTGTTGTTTCTGGAGTGTATTCTGTTTTACTGGCTTGTCTATTCCTATACCAGTACAAATTGTGCTAATTTCTGGTTTATGGAAATTTTGGATTATGGTTTTGTTCCATTATCTTGTTATACAGTTACATATTGACATACAAGAAAGGTATTGATGTTAGTACATTTTTTTAAACAGGACAACCTTCTGAATCCTATAGTTTCTAAGAGTCTGTTTTTGAATTGAGTTGATACTTGTAAAAGAGCACTTCTGAACACTAGTCCCTCAGCTGTTCAGATTTGTTACTCAAGAAAAGAGTTTCGTTGCCAAAGAAGATCAGAAAATTGGGATTAAACAAAGCCATTAATATGCAGTTGTGTCCTGTGGATCTACAAAAAGAGGGTATGGCAAAAAGCATTTGCATAAATTATTTGACCATGAATCTCTTTTGTTTCTTTTTTATAAAGGATCTCACAATACTAGTGTGCTGAAGAACATTACTTTTGTTCTCTGCAGCATATGGCATATGTAATTTTAAAATATCAGGTCAGTTAATACACTCAACTAATACATACAGATTCCTCCATTAATGTAAAACCCATGCTCAAGCATAGAACACTGATTTGTGCATTTTGGGACAGCAATTCTAACATTCCTTTGTACAAGACTCTTTTGTTTCTTTTTAAAAGACAGATGCCTCAATATCAAGAAACATCCAGTGAGAATACTATAATATACATCCAATTAGAGTCTCAGAAGGCAAGAAAAGGATATAGTAGAGACAACATTTTGAGAAATGATGACTAATAATTTTCTAGAAATGTTGAAATACATGAATTAGGAGTTAAAGGAAGTATGTTGTATACCCAGCATGATAAAGCAAAAAAAATTTAATTAAAAAAAAAAAAAAGGACCACCCAGTGAAATCGAAGATGACCTTCACATCAAAAATCCAGGCTAAAAAGGATAGCACAGAAAAAAAATTCAAACAGTGAAATAAACTCGAGCACTTTTCCATATCTTTCCTCTGACCCACGGCTCCGTTCACTGTTCTTGCACTGAGCTTTTGTCCCCCCAGCCCTGTATGGGAGGCCCAGATGGAGGACATGATTACTGTCAGATTGGCAGACTGGGTCTTCTGCCACTGCCGCATCAGCTGTGCCTTTCTCTGTAGGTGGTGAGCAGAAGGCAGCTCGGCAAAGGACAGACTGTCTACTCCTCCTGCCAAGTCCTGAAATCAAGGAGCCCACACACAAAATAAGACAGAACTAAGCTTAGCTAAAAAAATAAAACAAATAGAATAATAGAAACAACCAACATCAGTTTTGATAGTAGGGAAATTAATAAACAAATTACAGTGGTACATTCATACGATGGAATATTCTAAATATATTAAGAATCCTGTTTCCATAAAAACTTCAGGGCATATGGGAAAACCCACCATGTAATGCTCAGTAAAAAAGCTGGGTACACAACTGTGTGAAAAATTATATACATATTTGAGGGAAAACACTGAAAGAAAATACAATCATAGGTTAATAGCGGTGGAATTATAGGAGTTTGTCTTTTATTCTTCTCTAGCTCTTCTCTATCTTATAAATATTTTACAATGAATATGTAGTGTTATAATCAGAGAAAATTTTTTAATTTTTTAATAAAGAAAGCATTTAATAGTCCCATTTTTCCATGTTTAAATTTAGATTACAACTGTAAAAACCTAAAGCACACAATTCTACATTCGTAGCAGTGAAGTCTTCAGCAAAGATTTATATAAAATACCACACTTTTTTAAAAAAGTGCTACTAACCGTAGTAAGCCTAAGTAGTGTTTTAAACTATAGTTTAAATTAAACCAAGAGTGTAACACAAATATGTTTCTTTTTTATTCTACCATAGACTTCTATCTCCAATACCTTAGCATAATAGTGAATATTTAGTACTTTTATTATTTTTAAAAGTATGACTATAAGTATTGTCACATGTAAGCTTCATGCTATTTCCTTTGTCTTTAGATAAGAAGAGAGCATCTTTCCCTGGCTAGAATGTATTTGGTTTTTAAAGTTGATTCAGTGACTGTTTTAAGCACAACTAAGTCAAAATAACTGAAAAGACATGAAACACTATATATAGGAGGAATGACACCCAAAAATGAGAAGGAAATCATAAATGTCCAGCAAAACTCACCAAAAGAATTACAAATGCACAGATAGAAAGGGATTTACCAACAATTCTGTCTTTTAATAATAATTATTATATATAAATATATAATACATAAAATAATATATAAATATATAATAACTAATAGTAAGATCAAATGTTCTCTGTGGCACCTACATCTGCTTCCTTCATCATCCACTTCCCGATACAGTCATCCATCCACAATATAAATAGTACTGCTGCCTGCAATTAGAAGGCATTGCCCTGTGGCCGAACCTATTGCATGCTTCAAGACAAATATAAATGATTTTGTAATAAATGAGTCTGACTGATATTTTTTAAGGTGTGCAAAATTGATTTTATTTAAGCCTTCTTTACCCGAAACCCATGCCGCCCCTGCAAAAAAAAAAAAGACCTATGAACAGATAACTTAAAGAAATAAAGTAGCTCTGCCCTACCTTCTGTAATGACTAATGTTCCTAACTTATTTTGGGAAAAGAATCTTTCTTACCTTGCTACCAACTTCTCATGAGAAAACTTCTCATAAAGATAAAATAATTCAAGCATTTGTAACAAGCTGAATTCTACATGTTCTAATTTCTACAAAGACAAATATTAGACCAGGAAAACTTACCAGGTTAGTTACACATGACTTTAGGCAGCTGTTTAAAATTGTACACTGTACCACAGAAATCCATATGCAGCCAAGAGTCACAAAATTGACAAGTTTCAGAACAAGCCAGTAAATGTTCTTCATCACTTCACCAATGGCGGATTCTTAGATGAACTTTCTTCTCATTTTCTCCATTTAGCTATCTGAATTCTTTGGGTTTCATCACTTCAGTTGAAAGAGTGGCCGGTGGATTTTTTGGGTTTGTTTTGATGTGTTGGAATATCTTTGCCTTTTAAAATAGTGTTTAGACCTTTGAATCCTAGATAGCTTGTATCATTCCCATAACAGCTATTTCATAATGTAGCTTCCTTTTACTCCCATAAAGAAAGTCACCCACTGCGTAAAGGTTAGGTCTTAGGAGAGCACTTCACATGGAAAGTAAACAAAGTAGAGAACGCAAATTGCATTTCAGCAAGCATGTGACACGTGCAGTCTGAGACGGGATCAGACTCGGTGGATCCTCCACCACTTCAATTCTTTGAGGTTTGTTCAGCTACGCAGGAAATTGGGTTTTGACCGTCTATGCTTTAGCAAACAGTAATACTATTATAATAATGAATTATCAAAAAAATCAAAGCGCCCAAATCAAATGATGCAGCAGAGAGAGAAAACAGAACCCTTCGAAACCAAATACATATTTCAAAATGAAAAAGCAAACAAAGCTGCAATGAATAGACAAATACTCTGAGGGTTAGCTAAAGACAAGGAAGTTTGTAAGAGCGCTTTCAGAACTTCACTACATATTAACTAAAACACAGCCTTATCAGGTCTATTGAGACAGAACTGAAACCAGCCACCACAGAAACCTAAGATACATCCCAGTGTAGCTGTCCTGAAAAGGAAATACTGTACAAATTTCCATCAACCCAGCATCAAGATAAAGTTTAAGCCTGAAACAAAGAAGCTGAAATTTGCAATGTACAGAAGTGAGTCATTCTGGTTAGCTACTTTTTAGATTGCTGAGGGTTAACTCTTTAAGGCTACATATTTTCGTGTTGGTGTTCTTTCTTATGACAATCTGAAGTACCAAATCAACCTCCTTGTCTTCTTAAATGAATTATACTAATGTAACTTAAGCTTTTCTTAATGGCATGAAGTTCTCATTGTGAGCAATGTCCGCATGAGGGTTTGTTTTGAGCTGAACATCTTTTAGTAAATGCTAAACAAATTGGTGAACAACGTAAAGAAGAACGGTACCGACTCCAGAACTGACCCCTAAAACCTGTTCTCTTGAAAAAATTCCCCACTGTCTGCCTGCTCTTTGTTCATTTTCTGCATTTTAAAGAACATAGATTAAAGAATATGTGACTATCCAACTTCTTGGTCAAAGGATATGGCCATCTTTCTACAAAAGCATTTTTAAATCACAGAATAAACTACCTTGCCTAAGGGATTTTCTCATCCCAACAAAATTTATCTTCTTCACTGTGCCACCAGTGCCTTTGTCTTATTAGCACAAATAATATTTGTAACTTTTACTTCACTAACAAAGTGGACCACTAAGTACTTCCTTGAAAACCTAAATACATTCTTTACTCTCACTTGATCTAACTCTTTGGTGGGATGTGAAAAAGAAGCATCCTTACAATATCAAGACTTGTGCTTATTCTGGTTTGGGGAATCTAACCGGTACATAGATTTGCACTTGTGAAAAATGGAGTATGTTCAAAGATATTTGTTGTAGAATTAATTATATTAGCAAAAGACTTGAAACAACCTAAAAGTTCAATAGTATAATACTGGACCAACCAATTCACACGTTTTCTCGAGGTGATTTCTCCAAATAGACTTATTTGGACTCCTTCACAACATAATAGTCTCCAGGCAATTGGACGGCTTACATGGTGGCTTAGAGCTTTGGTAAAAGTGTGCCAGTGTTGAGCTGTATTGACTTCCATGATTCAGCTTTAGAAATCATGCAGCTACTTTTGCTCCATTTTACTAATTACCAGAGAGGCACAAAACTGCCTAGATTCAAGAAGAGGGGAATTAGACCCTACCTTTTGATGTGGGAATAGCAAAGTCCTAGAAGAACATATAAGAGGAAGAGATCATTGCACCACCTTCGGAAAATAAAATCTGCCACCGTATAGGGAATCATTGTTGGGATGGTTCTGAAATGCAGAAAATTTAAGTTACCACAGTTTAGTTAAATAATAATACAGTTCAAACTTCAGTTAGCCCAATAGGTTAACTGTAACTATTGTGCATTAAACACAAACTTCTCTGCTATCTCTGCAGTCCACAAATCAGGTGTATATAATGGATGCACATTAAGGTCAGATACCAATTATGTCACTTCTTTCAGAGTCTGTCAGTGATTGGCCACTCACTGCACATCTGTTATTCAGTTCTTACACAGAGAGCAAAGCATGTTGTTGTGTTGCCTGCTTGTCTTCCAGTGGTAAATCCACATGACATTTTGCAAAATGATGTTCAGAAAAATGGATAATTGAAAAAAGGGAATTGGCCAACAAAGATAAAAATGCAGCAAAGAAACAAAAGTGATAAAACTGGAAGTGATATTTGAATCAAATGTAAATGGAGGATTTGACACCAAAAACAAGGCAATAAAAGCAAAAACAAACAAGGCGAACTACATCAAACTAAAAAGTTTCTGCATAGCTAGGGAACCCATCAACAAAATGAAAAAGCAACCTACAGAATGAGAAAATATTTGCAAATCATGTATCTGACAAGGGGTTAATATTTATTTGTAATGTCTGAGTTTTGTACCATGTGTACATATTACAGTTTCAAAAATTAAATTTTTAAATAATAATTTTTTAAATATCCTGCATGAAACTTTAAAGGTATAAGACTTACAACCTCCAAATTCATCTCAAGTTAAAATAGGATACTCTAAATACATGGCAAGAGTTCACACCAAACAAGTTCCTCCAAAATGTCTTTGAACAAAATTTTAGTGCATGCATTAAAAATTTTATACTAACAAATAAGACTTAAACTCCTAAAAAATCCCTTAGAATAAATCGACTTTCCCATGGGATCAATTTGCAATTAAGAGATCACATTCTGAAACAATTGCCTTGTTCATAGATTGAATCAGTGAGGTGGCACTGTGAAAGGAGAAATTGTTAACACATTCCTTTATTCTAATCCTGCTTCATTAGAATAAGCTATACAGATGGTTAGCAGCAGAATAGATTTGATGTGATCAAAGACATCGGAGTTTTGAAATCGTATTTATTGAAAATGTACAATGTATATCCTCAAACTCAGTTGCACTCTATCAGCACCACATAACTCCAGGGAAATAAAATTTTACAATCATCAAGAGGAGCGCCAGGGCTTCCCTGGTGGCACAGTGGTTGAGAGTCCGCCTGCTGATGCAGGCGACGCGGGTTCGTGCCCCGGTCCGGGAAGATCCTACATGCCGCAGAGCGGCTGGGCCCGTGAGCCATGGCTGCTGAGCCTGCGCGTCTGAAGCCTGTGCTCCGCAACCGGAGAGGCCACAACAGTGAGAGGCCCGCGTACCGCAAAAAAAAAAAAAAAAAAAAAAAAGCCCCAAAGAAGGACCTTTTACACTATTAGGCTTGAGAAGGGCCATGTTGTCAGGGGAACCACCGACTAAAACCGCCGGTCTGGCCACACCCTATACTAACCATGTGCATGAATTACCTTACAATAGGAAGTCCTGGTAAGGAATGTGGAACTAACAAGCCACTACCAACCGGAAGAATTCGGGAAAGGTCAAAAGGAGAGGGGAGATACCAGTCCATATGTCCTACCAACCTCTCAGAATCCTCCTCGCTGGATTCCATCTTGGCTGAGCGATGTGCACACCACCATGAAGGACCCTGAGTCAGAGTGATTGGCCAGAGAAAACCCAGAAACTAACCCAATTACCATAAAAGCCGAGACTGCAAGCCACGTGGCAGAGCAGTTCTCCTGGGTTCCCTTACCCTGCTGATCCCCACCTGGGCTCCCCTTCCCAATAAAGCCTCTTTCTTTGTCAACATGTGTATCTCCTCAGACAATTCATTTCCGAGTGTTAGACAAGAGCCCACTCTCCGGCCCTGGGAGGGGTCCGCCTTATTGCAACAAGACTGGTCTCAACTTTGTAAAATAAAACGAAAAAAAGAAAATGGATGCAAAGGAAGAAAACTTTCTGTTTCTTGTCTGCAAGACATTCATACAATAAGAGTGTGTTACTTTCATCACAGTCTTTAGATGTTTCTTCATGTGCATTTCACAGCATCTTCCCTGTCTGCTCCCCTGACCCCCTGTACCCATGACCCCCAGCTTCTCACAGGTGAACTGACTCACCAGTACCCCCAGGTTGGGCTCTCAATCCTACCATTGGCCAGAATTTAAGACACCCTCATTCATAGATGAAATAGGCACCAAGTCAGTTTTGCTGGATTTCTCACTTTAACTTTGTGATTCACTTCCATTTATTGAGTTTCTGCCAGAGTCTGGGGTTCCATAAACTTCTGGTAGCAACTCCGAATTTGTATCTTCACAAATAATCTGTTTCTTGATACCTGGTTCCCATGAATGGGCTGCTGGCTGAAATTTCTCCAGTTAGAGCCAGTGGCCTCCAAGGCAAATACCTGTGTTCCACTGAGCACTCCTTCCAGCCACCCAGGGCCTTCTTATCTCCTGACAAAAGCATTGCTTTTTATTTGTCAGCTCTCCCAAGTATTTGCACTTTTTGAGCCTTTTCAATCTAATTGAGACTAAAAGGCATTGTGTTTTCATGGAAGATACTTCCAGAGATTGAAACTAGACACTGGATGACCACTTCAGCATTTTACCTAAAGCTAGCCCTCAAGTGAAAGCTGCTTTTGTAATAAAGTTGAGAGGTTTTCAAATACAGAATCAGGCCCTCTTCTCCCAGCCTCCAGATCAGAGGACCCAGAATCTATAACAGGGTTTTCACATTCCTCTTCCTCAAGAGTGGCCCCAACCTTTGTTCTTAATGAAGCTTGTCCAACCTCTGAGGAGCTGGGGCCCAGAAACCCCACAGTATCACGTGGCACCACCAGTGACCTTGCAGACTGCCATACACACCACCAGCACCCCATCTTGGGCCAGAATTGCTGCTGTTTCAAACCCTACTCCAGGCATGAAATATATGGACAGAGCCAAGAAAGCGACTGCCAAAGGACAGACGGTGGGCAGAGGACAGGAAAGCACAGATGCATCTTGTTGAGGCAGAAAACCTCAATGGGCAATGGGAGCAGGTGAGGGAGGCAGTGACTTTGACCCATGAGAACCAAGCCGGGGACTTTTATCTTGTAATAAAGGACTTTAAGAAATGTGTGATTATAATTGTAATTATCAAGCCGTGAGTGACGTGGGAAAAGCTCCAACATTGGCGTTTTTACAGATATTGAGAAACCAGTTTTAAAAGGGGGGGTGGCAGAATAGGAAGCCTTACTAATAACTAATTATGTTGCAGGAGAATGGGGCATGGAGGTTGGTCATGTCCCAGGTCTCTGGCGAGTTCCTGGAATGGGCCACCAAGTGAGGGTCCCTGGCTCTGAGCAGGAAAGAAGTCAAGAGTGAGCCATAGTAAAGTGAAAGCAAAGTTTATTTAGAGAGATACACATTCCGTAGACAGGATGCGGTCTGTCTCAGAGGTGAGAGTGGCCCCAGGGTGCAGGGGTGGTTACTTTTTATGGGCTGGGTAACTTCATAGGCTGTCAAGTGGGAGAAATACTCTTAACTAAATATCTTGGAGAAGGGGCAGGGATTTCCAGGAATTGGAGCACCACCCACTTTTTTTTTTTAACATCTTTATTGGACCACCCAATTTTTGGCCTTTTATGGTCAGCCTCGGAACTGTCATGGTGCCTGTGGGTGTGTCATTTAGCGTGCTAATGCATTACAATGAGCGTATAATGAGGCTCAAGGTCTACTGGAAGTTGAATCTTCTGCCATCTTAGGCCTAGAAGATTCTAACCCGTTTTTGTTGTGTCCTCAATGGCTGTGTCATTCTTTAAATGGGTGTGCCCAGCCCCCTTACCTCTTCTTTCAATTACATCATTTATTATTGTTTACCATTTATGACTTAGTCTGAGCACAAAACCAATTAGCTTTGAATACGGACTTCAGCCTTAAAAATGTCTTGACAAGAATACACCAAAGTTCACCTAGGAAAGAGAAAACAGGGAATCTTCTAGACTTTTCTTTGCTTCAAAGATTATTGCAGTGGTAGACTTCCCTGGTGGCGCAGTGGTTGAGAATCCGCCTGCCAATGCAGGGGACATGGGTTCGAGCCCTGGCAACAAGAGAAGCCACCACAATGAGAAGCCCGCGCACCGCAACGAAGAGTAACCCCCGCTCGCCACAACTAGAGAGAGCCCGCGTGCAACAACGAAGACCCAACACAGCCAAAAATAAATTAAAAAAAAAAATTGTTGCAGTGGTAAAGAGAGGCTTTGGTACATCAGAAAACAGTTCTTCACCCTTAACATGTATGGAGAGATAGTTTATTAGGTGGTAGACATGGTATTAGATTTCAAAGCACTTTATTTCTCTTACCACCCCCTCCTGCAACATGTCTCTGACATCAGAGCCCTCACATTTTCTGTCTCCTGGAAATAGTACAGTAGTTAGAACACGGAGTCCTATATTAGCCTGTGTCTAATCCTGGCTCCACTTATGAGCTTGGAAGTTACTTCAGTTCTGTCTGCCTCAATTTTCTCAACTGTAAACGGAGATAATAATAGATTCAATCACAAAGTTTTAGTACCTGCCGCCTGGTACATTCTTGGTCAATTTCTTCACGTTTAAGAATTTTGTCACTTAGGTATCCACGTTGTTCCAGTTGAGGTTAAATTAGTCCTAATGATTTGCTGAATTAATCTTCAACAGTTATTGACTGCCAACTATGTGCCAAAGACCATGCAAAGAACTATGAAGACAACACTGAAGCAAACAGATAAAAATCCCAGTCGTCATTTGGGTAGGGACCAGAGGAAGACACACCAGACATAAACAAGTAAAATGCCTGCTAATAGATAAAGAAGATGTGGTACATACATACGATGGAATATTACTCAGCCATAAAAAGGAACAAAATTGGGTCATTTGCAGAGACGTGGATGGACCTAGAGATTGTCATACAGAGTGAAGTAAGTCAGAAAGAGAAAAACAAATATCGTATATTAACACATATATGTGGAATGTAGAAAAATGGTACAGATGAACCAGTTTGCAAGGCAGAAATAGAGACACAGATGTAGAGAGCAAATGTATGGACACCAAAGGGGGAAAGAGGGGGCGGGGTGGTGGTGGTGGGATGAATTGGGAGATTGGGATTGACATAGATACACTAATATGTATAAAATAGATAACTAATAAGAACCTGCTGAATAAAAAATAAAATAAAATTCAAAAAAATAAACACGTGCTAAGTTATTATATGCTAATAGATTCTAAAGAGGAAAAAGGACAGATTTGTGGGGATAGAGGGCTAAGTTTGCAGGTTGCTATATTAGATATTATAGCATTGAGTAAACTCTATATAATTTTGTTTATTATTTAAAGATATATAAAATTGTGATTTTAATTGGAACAGTGAACTAGTCTTTGCTAATATAACAAGGTTACCTGCTCACAAATTAAAAACATTTGCACAAACATTGTTTTCTTTAGCTATTTGTATTTAGTAAAAAGATTTCTCAATCTCTTTCACATACTTTCAACAAGAGCACTTGGGCCACCTACTAGTAAAGATCACGGCTGAGAGCAAAGTGCTTTCTTTCAATAGCTCTTATTGCTATTGTGATGATAGACACACTGTTTAAACTCAGAGAGGCTGAAGAACTAGGAAACCATGACTTCAGCCTTAGCAAGTTTCTCTATTTCTTTATCAGATCACCTGATCTGCATTTGCAAATATTGCAACATATACATCAGACAAAGGTTCCAGTTGAATCCTTCACTAGAAAGAAATTTTATGACACAAAATTGTTACAAAGCCCCTCTAAGATGGGGGTTTATAATAATATAATTTTGTATTTAAAATAATTGACATTTATTTAAATATTATTAATATATTTATACCTTTAAATGTTTTAAAGATATTTTAAATTTTAATTAAATATTTTAAATATAAGTAATAATATAATGTATTATTGATTATAATATTATTAAATAATGTAACTTAGTATCACTAAAAATATATTTAACAATATAATTTAAAATAATATATTCTCTTTTTTATTTCAAAGACTGGGCTTGGAGAAGGAAGTTGGTTCAAACCACAGGCATCCAGACATTAATAGCCAACACCCTAGAGAGTGGAGATCAGTGTCAAGCTGCCATATCATCAAGAAAGTGTGAGTGCCCATTATCTCTCTGGCAAGAGTGAGGTAAATTGCTTTGGGGGTCTCAATCAGGGTTCCCATTTAAAAGGTAATCATTAAGAAAAAAGGATTGGAGTTTTGAAGATATGTTATTTGAATGTTTATATATATGTGTCCAAGTTTAATTTCGCTGTTTTGAAATACACACATGATTCAGAATGGTTCTGGTGGTTTTCTTCTACCATGAGTTTTGTATCAACATACAAATATAGCTGTTGTGATTAACTCACACTGAATGAGCAATGTCTGTGTACTGCACACTGAGAAACGGTTTATGTGTATTATCTCCTTCCAGTCTAAGACTCAATAAAATAATTATTAGCATATCCACTTTACAGTTGAGAAAACTGAGACCTGAGAAGGTTAACAAAGTTTCCTGGGTTCACACAGATAGGAAGCAGCAGAATTGGGACTGAAATCCATATTTATCTGACCTTAAATTCCATAACCTTAATTTTAATCTTAAAATCAACCTTGACATTAAACTGCCTTTAGCCAGGTAATGTTTTCAGTGGGTCATCAGCATTCTTTTCATCTCTCTGAACTGGAATATCTAATTAGAATGGTCCTGCTCATTTTAAAGAGGAAATGTATTTTATTTAGCACTATCAATTTAAAGTTTCGAGTAGTTCCCACTCCCCACTCCTGCCCCAAAATTTAAAATAATAATAATAATAATAATAACAGGAGAGAACTATAAGATATTGCATTCCGACTGCTGCAATAACTAATCATTTCTCAGTTTTTAGATTTGAATAAATTTCTTGGCGGGAATGGCAACATTTTAAGTGTATTATTATTATCCTTTTTAATAGTAACATTCCTTATATAATACTTACATTATACTAGATATTTCTCAGAATATATGAAATATACTATCTGTTTTTCAAAGGAGTTACCAAGACAAAGAACTAAGACTGAATAGGGTTTGGACAGTAGACTAAGCTTTGGTTTATTGGGAACTAAAAATGTCCTCATGAACTTAACATGTCATTAAGTCAATCAGTTTGACTAATCAGACTGTTCCCTGGTCTCTAGAATTGTGAAAAGTTGATCCAACAAAATCCCTTTGACATGTGTGAAATAGCTAGACTTCACTGGTCTATTCTAATCATGAACACCACTATGTTCACAAGATCACAGTGCCCTGTGCTTTTGAATCTTCTCCGTGGGAGAACTCTGACAGCAAAGGAGAATTAATGAGTTAAGTGGGGATGATGTCCATCTCTGGAATTGGGTTTGAGTTTTGAGCTTTGAGCTGCTCGAGCTCAAATTTTCTTTGTATCTCTAGTTTCGGTTTTAAAATTCATACAAATTTAGCATTTTACTCCATAACATGTTTTAATATAAAAATCAATGTAAAACTGAATTAACACTGGGCCCACCTACTTCCAGACTTCTTTTTTTTTTTTTTTTTTTTTTTTTTTTGCGGTACGTGGGCCTCTCACTGTTGTGGCCTCTCCCGTTGCGGAGCATAGGCTCCGGACGCGCAGGCTCAGCGGCAGTGGCTCACGGTCCCAGCCGCTCCGCGGCATGTAGGATCTTCCCGGACTGGGGCACGAAGCCGTGTCCCCTGCATCGGCAGGCGGACTCTCAACCACTGCGCCACCAGGGAAGCCCCCAGACTTCTTTAAATGAGATCATGTTTGTGTTGTTTAAGACATTTTCAACTTGATACTCTGATTCTTAGTCAAGAGCTTCTAAAGTGATAAATAATAATAAAAACAAAACAAAACAAAAAAAATGATAACAGATAACGATGAAGCCCAGCACCTTGCAGGTGATACAAAAATGTCTATAGGTGATGAATATTGGTATCAAATAAAAAAAGATTTAACATCAAAAATTCAAAATAAGAACTCCAGTTTTTCTTCCGGTAGCTTATCCCAATCACATGGGTCCTAATTAAGCTTCAGGAGCACAGGGCTGTTATTTACTCGTAAGGTTTGTTCCAGATATTAAACAGTCTTACCGTACATGGTGAACTATCTACAGCCAAACATGGCTGTGTGTTCCAATATTGTAAGCAGATCAGCTACTGTAGTCATTATTGTACTTTTTCAGTTGCTTTTTTAACCTACCTTGAATTTTCACTGAAATAGTCCCTTCAAATCCCTGGCTCCATTGTTTTGAAGGGACTCCCCAGCAGCTGATCTGCCCCAAGCCATTTATTTCAAGTGTAAAAGAGAACTATGATGTCTTCCTATGTCACCTCCTTTCTGAATCTTTACTTCCATCTGTTCCTCTGGAAACTGAATAGTCAGTTTCCCAGAGGAACAAGAAAGCCTGTAAATGCATCTCAAGCGACCCAGCTGTGAGGGCTGTGGTGAGATAGCTGCCTCGCTGCTCCCCAGGACAAGCACTGCCCTCATCACAAGTGGACGCTGTCTAGAGGGATAGGTGCACAGATTTGGCACTCCTAAGACTTGGGTTGCTGGACACCAATTCAGACTTTGGATGTGTCATTCTGTTCAGACTTGGAAATGTCAACTAGACAGTCTCTGAGACTAATTCTATACCAACACAAGGTGTAAAAATCAGCTGCTCCCCTGCCTAAAACACTTTATCGCCTTCCCATTTCCCTCTGGACTGTTAAACTAATTAAACAAGGAACGCATTAGACTGAGTTGGCTCTGATGCTGTGGGGGTCTAGGTAAGCAAACCAAAACCTAAGCCTGTAAATGCCTCGAGGTTGAGAAATCGGAACCTAAGGACAATCCATCACGACCAGCCAGCTAGGCTTTTCCCAAATGAGGCAACTGCTTAATCAAATAATTTCCTTGCTTTGCTTCTCTCTCGCCTCCTCTGTGTAAGTCTTTCGCCTATAGCACCTGTCGACAGAGCACTCCTAAACACTTCGCTCCAAATGGATTCTGACTTGGCACTGCCCAATTAGAGCCTATATTTGCTCAAATAAACTTAAAATTGTTAATGTGCCTCGGTTTACCCTTTAACAGTTCAACATCTAAAATCCCTAAAGCAGATGTGGTTTACAAGGCTCTCCTCGCCTACCTGCTCAGCTTCTCTCCCTCTGACCTCCTCCTACATCCCCTCCAACTGGCCAGAACTCCTTCTGGTTCTTTCCTTCACCAATGGGCCTTCCCTCATCAGTCTCCACTGCCTGGAAGGCCCACCCCTTTCTCCATCTGACTCATCCTACCCATCCCTCACACCACTTTCCCAGTGACCCACCCCCTCCAAGACTAGCTTTGGTTCCCTCATTCCAGCGTCCCTCTTTCCGCTCATAGTTGGCACACTTGTAATTAGTTGCTGATTAATTACTCTTTAGTTATTTGTATAAAGGCTGTATTCCACACTCGATTATCAATCCCCTGCGAGTAGGAGAGTTTTCACTGCTGAAACCTTGAACAGCTCCTTCAGCCAGTAGGTTCAAGCATGTGAAATGGCTGATATCTGAGCATCAGTTTCACATGCTTCAACCTAATACCGGTTCAACAAATACTTATTAAGCAAATACATTAAAAAGCCTTTCACTGTGGTTTTAGGATCTCTCCCTCCCTCCCTCCCTCTCTCTCTCTCTCTCTCTCTCTCTCTCTCTCTCTCTCTCTCTCTCGCGTGTGTGTGTGTGTGTGTGTATGTGTGTGTGTGAGGGATCATCTATTAGTGTTAACTGCTATTAAAAGAATCTCTTAAGTTATGCTAATTTTGAAAAATTTAATTGGGTTTCATGGAAACTTTTTTCAAAATTAAATACAATAATAAATTCTAAAAAATGGTTCCTGTTTGAAATACAACATCAGTAGTTTCCCTCTGCTGCTTTAATCTTAGGTCAGTTCTCTATTCACCTGAGTTTTCTTCATTCTTCTCTGAGATTTAGCTCAAAAGGTCACCCCTTGAGGCCTTGCAGGTGAGTTCTGCATGATTTCTTGCCGACCGACGGAAGGAGGAACCAGGACGGGATCTAGATTTGGCACTGTCACCCTCCCACCCCACCCAAAGCATCAGACACCTTTCTTCACTTTCCTTCCCTGAGTTGGATTTAACTGTTTATAACCAAGACCAGTTCTCTCAGCCAGGA
>NW_006781997.1:4345634-4351730 GCF_000442215.2 Lipotes vexillifer | reverse complement strand
GGAATGCCTCACCCAAACTCCCCTAATGTTTATAACTCCATGGAACTCCTCTGATTCAAGCACAACCAAAACTGATAGTGATGCCAAGTCTATGGCACCTGAGTTAAGGCCATTCAATTTTATTCCTCTCATAGATTCTCCACCTAAGAGACTTTGGATGAGGGGAATATTGAGGGAAGAAACCATTCTGGAGAGTGGGGAAAGGGAGTATACAGGGATATGACAAATACTGCGTAGAATTCTCTCCCCCAGCCCCACTCATTGTTATAAATTAACTGGTTTGCTCACCTCACGTAAGCATTCAGCAGGCATGTCCTGTGTGCCAGCCCCCTGAGCGCCAGTGCCTGACAGGCACTGGCCCCCTACCTTGTGAAGCCCAAGTCTAGCAAAGCCAGGAAAAGAAGAGATGATTTAATCATACTGAGAAAAATAATCAACTGAAACACCTTGTTAGTAAAACTTAAAATCTTTTATAATTTCCCAAGCTTTGGAGCACTAGAGAAACTATTGCATTTTATATATAAGGCAAAAGATAGTAGTATGAATCATAAAATAAAATAATGCCTAGTGACTGGCCAGAAGGAAAGCAAGATGAAGGAAGAACAAATGGTCTAAGAAGATAGGAACAGGTCCTTCGGGAAGCAGATTCTTGAGACTAGCACACCCTGTCCATCATCCAGCCTCCAGAGCTGCTTGAGGTCCAACGCACCCTGGAGCCCTGACTCTCTCATAGAGCTTGGAATGAAAAGGTCTCCCAGTCACGATCTGCTGACTTGACTTTCTGATGAATGGCAGCTCTGAGGAGCTCATCAACATACTCAGACCACAGCCACCTCCCAAAGGACAAAAGCCCTATGTGGCCTCAGAGGGGAGGCTTTCCCTCCTTCACCCAGAATGACAATTCACCCAACCCAGGACTTAGTCAGTACCTGGGGTGACAACAACAGAAAAGTAGGATGTGCACGAACAGCCATGACAATCCTGCCTCAGAAGGCCAACCAGATCACTCAAGACCTGCACGCCTTCAGTCCTTACAGCAACTCAACTCAGTGAACATGGTATCAAACCCATTTTACAGGTGAGGAAACTGAGGCTTGAGAAGTTAGGTGCTTGAGCCAGGAGTCAAACCCAGATGGATGTATTTGACACTAAATCTCCAAATCTCTATATAGGCAAAGTTGCATCTGAAATTGATGGCTTCCTTACTCTCTCAAGTCATTTAGAAGTTAATTGATTCCATAGCTTATAGACCTGAAAGGGGTTAATCATGGAAACTTTTACACATACATTAATTTTTCTTATATTTCTATATGATTCATCATCCTGTTTGCTGACAATCTGCTATAGTGGAAGCATGATGCCAAG
The DNA here is from genome assembly GCF_000442215.2 of Lipotes vexillifer. Taxonomy (NCBI): domain Eukaryota; kingdom Metazoa; phylum Chordata; class Mammalia; order Artiodactyla; family Lipotidae; genus Lipotes; species Lipotes vexillifer. The sequence goes on along the minus strand of NW_006781997.1, from coordinate 4,350,365 downwards.
GAGCTATTTTCTTTTGTAAAGAGCTTCATTGAAATATGATTCACATGCCACACAATTCACCCATTTAAATTGTGCTATTCAGTGGCTTTTAGTATATTTACAGAGTTGTGCAATCATTACCACTATCTAATCTAAGAACATTTCATCATCCAAAAAAGAAACCCATTGCCCACTAACAATCTTCATTCCACCTCCCTCCAGCCCCTGGCAACCACTAATCTACTTTCTGTCTCTATGGATTTGCCTATTCTGGACATTTCATGTAAAAGGAATCATACATGTGGCCTTTTGTGCCTGGCTTCTTTTACTTAGCATAGTGTCTTCAAGGGTTATCCATGTTGCACCCTGTATCAATACTTCATTCCTTTTTATTGCTGAATAATATCCATTGTATAAATACACCACATTTCATTTATCTGCTCAACAGATGACAAACTGGGATTGCTTCCACTTTTGGGCTATTATGAATTATGCTACTCATGACATTGGCTCCGTTTACTTTTAGTTCATCATACTCTCCTTTTACTCTATAGAGATTACAGTGAGCTCCCCTAGGTCTGTGACAAATTATTAGAAACAAGGCTAAAATCCCTGGGCAAGACAGCAATATGTGAGTCACACTTAGGGGGAATCAATTCTTCCTGGTTTGCCTAGAACTTCCCCAGTTTTAGCATGGAAATTCCTGTATCCTAGGAAAATTTTAGTTCCAAGCAAACCAGGACAGTTGGCCAGCCTCAACTGGGACTTGGCTCAGAAGAGAAGCCCACTTTCCTGGGATGAGTTTTGTGGTTTCTGGTGATGGTATAGTTATATCTTTAAAAACTGGCTTATGTAGTAACTATCCTTTTACATAGTTTCATTTGAGCAGAAAACAATTATTCTTTTAATTCCTGCATGGTGAACAATGCCCCCAAATTTCACAGCTTCACATATACTAATTTTAAACTTATTACATATCTATCTATTAGGTAGACAGATTGATAAATAGATGCTATTTGCCCTGCATTTTTTTTAAGATTTTTTTGATATGGACCACTTTTAAAGTCTTTATTGAATTTGTTAAGAACATTGCATCTGTTTCATGTTTTGGTTTTTGGGCCACGAGGCATGTGGGATCTTAGCTCCCTAACATGGGCTCAAACCCGCGCCGCCTGCATTGGAAAGCGAAGTCTTAACCACTGGATCGCCAGGGAAGTCCCTGCCCTGCGTTGTTTTTTTTTTCTCATGTGATTTTTTTTTTTTAAGACTGTATTTTTTGGAGCAGTTTTAGGTTCATAGTAAAATTAAGAGGAAGGTACAGAGATTTCGCATATATCCCCGGTCCTCACACACGCATAGCCTCCTCCATAATCAAAATCTCCCGCCAGAGTGGTATGTTTATTACAGTTGACAGCCCTGCATATTTTTAGGCAGGGTACTGGTTACTAATTAAAAGACCTCCCTAAAATCTGAAAAGCCTCATGTCCACAGGGTGGCAGTGTGTCACCCCATAAACCCAAATAGAATTTAAGTAAAAGCTATGTTAATAAAACCTAATCTCTATCTTTATGGGGAAATGCTAATGCCCATCAACTCCTTGTGAGATCAATGGCTTTGTTTTACACTGGTAAACAGACATGGATGGTTAACGACTGATGTTTCCAAACCTCCCTGGAGCCCTGACAAGAAATACAAATTTTTTTTTTTACATCTTTATTGGAGTATAATTGCTTTACAATGGTGTGTTAGTTTCTGCTTTATAAAAAAATGAATCAGTTATACATATACATATGTTCCCATATCTTTTCCCTCTTGCGTCTCCCTCCCTCCCACCCTCCTTATCCCATGTCCCTCCCACCCTCCCTATCCCACCCCTCCAGACAGCCACAAAGAACCGAGCCGGTTTCCCTGTGCCATGCGGCTGCTTCCCACTGGCTATCTACCTTACGTTTGTTAGTATATATATGTCCATGTCTCTCTCTCGCCCCACTCTCTCACTTTGTCACAGCTTACCCGTCCCCCTCCCCATATCCTCAAATCCATTCTGTAGTAGGTCTGTGTCTTTATTCCTGTCTTACCCCTAGGTTCTTCATGACATTTTTTTTCCCTTAAATTCCATATATATGTGTTACCATATGGTATTTGTCTCTCTCTTTCTGACTTACTTCACTCTGTATGACAGACTCTAGGTCCATCCACCTCAATTTCGTTTCTTTTTATGGCTGAGTAATATTCCATTGTATATATGTGCCACCTCGTCTTTCTCCATTCATCCGATGATGGACACTTAGGCTGTTTCCATCTCCTGGCTATTGTAAGTAGAGCTGCAATGAAGATTTTGGTACATGACTCTTTTTGAATTCTGGTTTTCTCAAGGTATATGCCCAGTAGTGGGATTGCTGGGTCATATGGTAGTTCTATTTGTAGTTTTTTAAGGAACCTCCATACTGTTCTCCATAGTGGATGTACCAATTCACATTCCCAACAGCAGTGCAAGAGTGTTCCCTTTTCTCCACACCCTCTCCAGCATTTATTGTTTCTAGATTTTTTGATGATGGCCATTCTGACTGGTGTGAGATGATATCTCATTGTAGTTTTGATTTGCATTTCTCTAATGATTAATGATGTTGAGCATTCTTTCATGTGTTTGTTGGCAGTCTGTATATCTTCTTTGGAGAAATGTCTATTTAGGTCTTCTGCCCATTTTTGGATTGGGTTGTTTGTTCTTTTGTTATTGAGCTGCATGAGCTGCTTGTAAATTTTGGAGATTAATCTTTGTCAGTTGTTTCATTTGCAAATATTTTCTCCCATTCTGAGGGTTGTCTTTTGGTCTTGTTTATGGTTTCCTTTGATGTGCAAAAGCTTTGAAGTTTCATTAGGTCTCATTTTTTTTGTTTGTTTTTATTTCCATTTCTCTAGGAGGTGGGTCAAAAAGGATCTTGCTGTGATTTATGTCATAGAGTGTTCTGCCTATGTTTTCCTCTAAGAGTTTGATAGTTTCTGGCCTTACATTTAGGTCTTTAATCCATTTTGAGCTTATTTTTGTGTATGGTGTTAGGGAGTGATCTAATCTCATACTTTTACATGTACCTGTCCAGTTTTCCCAGCACCACTTATTGAAGGGGCTGTCCTTTCTCCACTGTACATTCCTGCCTCCTTTATCAAAGATAAGGTGACCATATGTGTGTGGGTTTATCTCTGGGCTTTCTATCCTGTTCCATTGATCTATATTTCTGTTTTTGTTCCAGTACCATACTGTCTTGATTACTGTAGCTTTGTAGTATAGTCTGAAGTCCGGGAGCCTGATTCCTCCAGCTCCGTTTTTCATTCTCAAGATTGCTTTGGCTATTCGGGGTCTTTTGTGAAGAAATACAAATTTAATCAAACAGTTCAAAGGCTATAAATGCATGCCTTTTTTAAGGCTTTTTTTTTTTTTTTTTTGCTTTTTGCAAAATCATAGAATATTAGGGGACTTAGAAACCACAAAATTCAATGTTTTCCACCTTTTTTCCACCAAAAAACACAAAACACATATTCAGACACTATAAATGCCCATGACATTTCATGGATTGTAACTTCACTCCTTTTCCTCAACTTAAGAAAGAATTTTGAAATTCAGGTGAGTGACAGGGATATTATAAGGATAATCTTGGATCTTCTCTATTTTTTAAGTTAATCATTCACTAGCTTCAATACTTGAGTCTTAGAAATAAATTACTTTTACATGCTTAACACCAAATCTGGACACATGAGTGTGTTAAAATTCTTAAACTGAGAAAACGTAATTCTAGTCTGGCCTTTCACTGAATAATGAACCCCCTTCTTGAACATTCTTAACAATTATCTGTCCGGGAAATGGGCACCAAAACAATGACCTTCAATTTGCATTGGCTCCATTAGCATAAATCCAATGTTGCAGACAAGATATTTACAAATTATTTATATTTCCTTATTTTCATTAAAGAAGGAATCTAGAAGAAAATGTATACTTTTTACTACAAACAACAACGGACCTGGAATTTGGAAACTGTTTGTTCACATCATTAAAGTGGGGTAAAGGGAAGTATGGACTACTCTCTTTTGCATGACAAAAAGACAACACTGAAATTACTGAGAAATGACTGAGCAATTCCCTGTTATAGTTTCTAAGTGATGCACCACTCCAATGTTCACCTCCTGTTAATAAAGCAGCACTATAGACTCAACAACTGAGTAAAAATAATTAGCAAAGGAGGGAAAAAAACAGACTAAATATGAATCTAGTGACATATATTCTCTCTCTCTCTCTCTTTTTTTTTTAATGTCAGGTCACAGTGTCCATGGAATAAAAAGCAATCTGATCTCTAAGGGCTCTTCATGCTGGACTTTGTTTTCTTCTAGGAGTCTTCGGTCCTAATCTTACTTGTTTGTCTTTTGTTTGCCCATGTTGACTCAGATATTTATCATGGCATTGCTGAAATTTGAATAGGTAAACAGTGACTATCTAATTCTCTCTAATTCTATCTAGTTCTCTAAGAGAGAAGGTATCATATGTTTCAATTCTTATCCTGCTCTGTCTGTGAACTTCTGTTTTGAGATTCTAAACGCCCACTTCTACAACTCTTGTAAAAATAACCACTGAATAACTATAATTAGATTGATTAAACAGAGTCATTTTTGTTTTTAATGTTGTTTTTAATATTAACAACAGACGTAGAGAATTAATATTAACGTAGACATAGAGAACGGACATGTGGACACAGCGGCGGGGGG
>NW_006781997.1:4343947-4345624 GCF_000442215.2 Lipotes vexillifer | reverse complement strand
GGGGGCAAGGAAGGGTGGGACGAATTGGGAGATTAGGTTTGATATAAATACACTACCATGTGTAAAACAGATAGCTAGTGGGAACCTGCTGTATAGCACAGGGAGCTCAGCTCAGTGCTCTGTGACGACCTACATTGGGGATGGGGGGGGTGGGGTAGGAGGGAGGGGATATATGTATACATATAGCTGATTCACTTCACTGTACAGCAGAAACTAACACAACATTGTAAAACAATTTTACTCCAATAAAAAAAAGAAGAAAAAATAGTAATATTAATGAGAGCCCTCCAGGACTGCAATCCACTCGTGGCTGAGGATCCTTGAGGCGTAAAATATATATCTAGGGCTATGAAAGCTGCTTTCCTTAAAATCTGGATATATTGTCTGGGTTAAATAATACATTCTCTAAATCATATTGCCTAATATGTGGGGGGGATCGGTCACTAATTAGTTAATGCCATTTACTGTCTTCCACAGAAGGCCAGGCATGTCCCACTTACAGTTTCTCAATAGATCCTGAAGTTTACATAATAACTTCCTGTTTGATAGACTAGGCAGTACAAGCACTCTTCTGATATGAATGATGATTTTGAAAGCTGTGTCTCTGACATTTCTTTTAGGGATGGTTGCTTACCTTTATGATAACAGATTTCAAAGGTCCATTCAGATAACTTTCCTGTTGTTGGTTGCTCTGGCATTGCATTCCAGAATTACATTGCTCTGGAACACAATGCCACCCTTCTGAGTTCATTAAGGTTTGTACCCAGGAGCTTGCCCCGGCATTGCCAGTTCGGAGTACTGAGAATCTGGGTTGCTGACAGAGAGGCCCTGAAAATCAAACTAGAAAGGCCTGAAGGTGGCAGTCAAAATAGCTACAATGCTTTGCTAACAAGGCTCAACGGTTAATCCTCACTACAGAGCAAAATAGATATTTATGCACAGGTGTAGACAAGGAAATCGAGGCTGGGAGATTCAGTGACCTACCCAGTGCAGAGAGTAGTCTGAACCCGGGGCTGATTCCCCTGCAGCACTCTGCTGTCCTGGGGCTCCTCACAGGGATGACGGGGCTTCTCTGGGAAACATCTGTATCCCTAGCCCCAAGAGAAAACGTGGCAGAGTGACACAGATCTGATCTCACAAGTTAGAAAGCTGGAGAACTCTAGTCCCAGCCCCAGAACTACTAAGACAGAACACTTGCCCTCGATCAAAATATAATCACTGGGGTTTGTTTGTTTTAAGACATCTGGGTTCTATTTTTTTATTGTGGTAAAAAAAAAAAAAAAAAGCACGTAACATAAAATTTACCATCTTAACCGTTTCTAAGTGCTAACTATGTGCACATTGTTGTGCAACAGATCTGTAGAAAATTTTCGTCTTGCAAAACTCGAACTCCATAAAACAAGACTCTCCTTTTCCCCTTCCCCACTAACCCTTGGAAACAAGCATTCTGCTCTCTGCTTCTCAGAGTTTGACTACTTTAGATACCTCATTTAAGTGAAATCATGCAGTATTTGTCCTTTTGTGACTGTCTTACTTCACTAAGCATAATGTCCTCAAGTTTCATACATTCTGTGGCATATGACAGAATTTCCTTCTTTTTAAGAACTAAACATTATTTTATTATATGTACAATATATACCACGTTTTCCCTTTTTTTTTTTTTTTTTTTTTTTTTTT
>NW_006781997.1:4320237-4343810 GCF_000442215.2 Lipotes vexillifer | reverse complement strand
TCTCACTCTTGTGGCCTCTCCCGTTGCAGAGCACAGGCTCCGGACGTGCAGGCTCAGCAGCCACGGCTCACGGGCCTAGCCGCTCCGCGGCACGTGGGATCTTCCTGGACCGGGGCACGAACCCATGTCCCCTGCATCAGCAGGCGGACTGTCAACCACTGCGCCACCAGGGAAGCCCTTCCCTTTTTTAATGGAGATATAATTGACATATAACATTGCGGTGAGTTTAAGGTATACAATGTGTTGATTTGATTGATACATTTGTATCTTGCACTATGATTTCCACTGTAGCAGTACCACCTCTATCATGTCACGTTTTATTTACTTACCTGTAGATGGACACTTCTGTTGCTTCCATCTCTTGGCTATTGTGAATAATGCTATAATGAACATGGATGTGCAAATATTCTTCAAGATCCTATTTTCAATTCTTTTGGATACATACCCAGAAGTGGGATTGCTGGAACATATGGTAATTCTAGTTTTGTTTTGTTTTGTTTTTCAAGAAACTCCATACTTCTTTTCATAGCAGCTGTACCATTTTGCATTCTTAATAACAGTGCAAAAGAGTTCCAATTTCTCCACATCCTCACCAAAACTTATTTTCTGTTTTTTTTTTTTTTATAGTGGCCACATTATTTTTTATTACCGGTATCCCTGACTCTTATCCTTCCCTAACCATGCCCCATTTCAAGGCTCTTTCTGCTTTATTTCTATTTGTCTGGATTTTTTTATACATCTATTATTTTTATAATCATTAAGGCAGTGAAGATACATTTTTTAAAAATCTGTTCTCTGCAAAAAGTTTGGCCAAAACCAACATTATAGAGGCATTTGATAGCTTTGAGTATAACATATATGTTACTGAGTACTGAAAGAAATGATAAAAATTGAATTGTGGATTTTTCTGGACAGTGTGGAATGGAGACTAGGGTATCACACTATGGTCCAAATATCCCTCCCACCATCACCTGTCTTCTCTATACCCACTCAAGTAAGGTTAGCATTGTTAGAAAACCTAAGTCAACTAAGCCATGCACTAGAATGTCAAGTGAAAATTAGTTTCCTTTGTTAAACAGATAAATATATTCATTAATTTAAAGTAAATAAAAATAAATCAAATAAGAACAAATAGAAGTTCAATAATTTATGTTTTAGAATTCTAAAATGACCCCATATCAAATCAGCTCATGTCAAATTATCATGTGTCCCTGCCACTAACTAGATGTGTGACTTTGACCAAGTCAACTTAACCTCTCTAGATGGATAGATAGATGGATAGATGGCTGGATATACTAACCAAACAACAAATGAGTGAATAAATTAATGAATGGACTTAGAACCATTTGGCTATTCAATTATGAGAAAATATTACCACATCTTTGTTAAAGCCATGTATTTATCCATTAATTTAAAAGCAGTTTATCCATTTATTTAATAAGTATTTTGTCTCTTTAATTAAGCATTAATAATTGAAAACATAAAATTGAGAATTACTCTCCTACTTATATTCACACATTTGATATGCCAAGAATTTTGGTTGCAAATCAACAGAGATCAATTATCTACCTCTTTAATGTACTGGAAAGTGTAAAATGACAGATTGTTAAGCTTTTGTATCTATCCAGGATGCAAAGAACTTGGTATTAACTGTCCCAAAAGCTTTTCTTGCTTTGACAGAGGCAGCTATTGCTTTCAGCAGAGTTTAAGCTACTAGTGCCTATACTAGCTGACTTTTATCCTACAAAGAAAATAAGCAAAAAAGTAATTTATCCAAGAACTATTAAAAGTAAAATATACTAATAGCGTGAAAGCAAGTTTTTACTGGGTATATAACAATTTGAGATAAAGTTGGATTGGGCCAGGAAAAGATTGTGGGAGCCAAGAGAAACAGGCCTAACCAGCTCTTCCTGTTCTAAAGAATGGAATCTAAAATGAATCACACCTAACACTGTGAAGTGATTCCTCAAAGTTCCTATAATAAGTTTACATATAGTAAACCAAATTTTATCTGCATTAAAAATTTTATTCATGTGATGTCAATATAGTCACAAAATAATAATTGTACTTAAACAGTGATGTTCTTGTGGCAAAATCGAAGCTCAATTTTGGAAATTCTTGAGGAGCTCACACAAAAACATAACAGTAGTTTTCTGGTGTGGGTGAGGAAAAGGAATTAGGAAGACAAAAAACCTTAATTCTGTCCTTTACTTCTGGAATGTTTTACATTTTTACAATAATCACATACTGTATTTTAAGCAGAAAAAATAATTTAAAATTTTATGTTTAGCTTCTGGAGTTTATCTGATAGATAAATAATTCCCAGCAAATTTCTACTCTGCATTATAAAGATGTCTTCTCATATTCATATTGATTCCTTCTAATTCAGTGCACATGAAGATTTAAGCATCTGAGTGAATATGAGGACATCAGAGATCAGAGTACAGACACTGGAAAATGTATGTTTCTACCCTTGTTGGAAACGTTATTGCCAGCCCAAGTTGTCAAACATAGTCACAGTTTCCTCAAAACAGGACTTAAGAAATTAAGAGTCATTATTATCATTCTAAGTTGGACAGAGAATCTGCAAACCCAGCTACATATGTAATATAAATTTATTACAGTTTACTATTTAACTGTGCGGGGTTTTTTTGGGTTTTTTTGTGGATGATTTTTAAAGTCTTTATTGAATTTGTTACAATATTGCTTCTGTTTTATGTTTTGGTTTTTTGGCCATGAGGCATGTGGGATCGTAGCTCCCCGACCAGGGATCGAACCTGCACACCGTGCACTGGAAGGCGAAGTCTTAACCACTGGACTTCCAGGGAAGTCTCTAACTCTGTGTTTCTGATCAAAGTCTACTATTACATAACACAAAATATATACTTGCAAATTCACAACATTCTGTAAAGCAATAGAGCACTCAAAATAATGGTTTAAATTACAGATACTTCTTTTGTTTAAAATTCTTACATGTTTTATTGGCTTTAGAAAAGGACTTGAGGGGTAGACCTTCAAGATGGCGGAAGAGTAAGATGTGGAGATCACCTCCCTCCCCACAAATACATCAGAAATACATCTACATCTGGAACAACTCCTACAGAACACCTACTGAACGCTGGCCGAAGACCTCAGACCTCCCAAAAGGCAAGAAACTCCCCACGTACCTGGGTAGGGCAAGAGAAAAAGGAAACAACGGAGACAAAAGAGTAGGGACGGGGCCTGCACCAGTGGGAGGGAGCCGTGAAGGAGGAAAGGTCTCCACACACTAGGAGCCCCTTCGCGGGCGGAGACTGCGGGAGGCGGAGCGGGGAGCTTCGGAGCCGCGGAGGACAGCACAGCAACAGGGGCGCGGAGGGCAAAGCGGAGAGATTCCCGCACAGAGGATCGGCGCCGACCGGCGCTCACCAGCCCGAGAGGCTTGTCTGCTCACCCGCCGGGGCGGGTGGGGCTGGGAGCTGAGGCTCGGGCTTCTGTTGGATTGCAGGGAGAGGACTGGGGTTGGCTGCGTGAACACAGCCTGACGGGGGCTAGTGTGCCACAGCTAGCCAGGAGCAAGTGCAGGAAAAAGTCTGGAGCTGCCAAAGAGGCAAGAGACCATTGTTTTGGGGTGCGAGAGGAGAGTGGATTCAGAGCACCGCCTAAATGAGCTCCAGAGACAGGCGTGAGCTGCAACTATCAGCGCTGACCCCAGAGACGGGCATGAGACGCTAAGGTTGCTGCTGCAGCCAAGAAGCCTGTGAGCAAGCACAGGTCACTATCCACACCCCCCTTCCGGGAAGCCTGTGCAGCCCGCCACTGCCAGGGTCCCAAGATCCAGGGACAACTTCCCCGGGAGAACGCACGTAGCGCCTCAGGCTGGTGCAACGTCACACTGGCCTCTCGCCCCGCATCCGTACCCCTCCCTCCCCCCAGCCTGAGTGAGCCAGAGCCCCCAAATCAGCTGCTTACTTAACCCCGTCCTATCTAAGCGAAGAACAGATGCCCTCAGGCGACCTACACGCAGAGGCGGGGCCAAATCCAAAGCTGAACCCCAGGAGCTGTGCGAACAAAGAAGAGAAAGGGAAATCCTTCCCAGCAGCCTCAGGAGCAGCAGATTAAATCTCCACAATCAACTTGATGTACCCTGCATCTGTGGAATACATGAATAGACAACAAATCATCCCAAATTGAGGCGGTGGACTTCAGGAGCAACAATATATATGTATTTTTCCTTTTTCTCTTTTTGTGAGTGTGTATGTGTATGTTTCTGTGTGTGATTTTCTCTGTATAGCTTTGTTTCACCATTTGTCCTAGAGTTCTGTCTGTCCTTTTTTGTTGCTGTTGTTTGTTTCTTTTTTTGTATAGTTTTTAGCGCTTGTTATCATTGGTCGATTTGTTTTTTGGTTTGGTTGCTCTCTTCTTTCTTATTTTTTCCTTTTAATTTTTTTATTTTTAATAATTCTTTTTTATTATAATAACTTTTTTATTTTATTTATTTTATTTTAATTCTTTCTTTCTTTTTCTCTCCCTTTTCCTCTGAGCTGTGTGGCTGACAGGGTCTTGGTGCTCTGGCCAGGTGTCAGGCCTGTGCCGCTGAGGTGGGAGAACAGAGTTCAGGACATTGGTCCACAAGAGACCTCCCAGCTCCACATAATATCAAATGGCAAAAGCTCTCCCAGAGATCTCCATCTCAATGCCAAGATGCAGCTCCACGCAACGACCAGCAAGCTACAGTGCTGGACACTCTATGCCCAACAACTAGCAAGACAGGAACACAACACTACCCATTAGCAGAGAGACTGCCTAAAATCATAATAAGGTCACAGACACCCCAAAACACACCACCAGACACGGTCCTGCCCACCAGAAAGACAAAATACAGCCTCATCCACCAGAACACAGGTACCAGTCCCCTTCATCAGGAGGCCTACACAACCCACTCAATCAACCTTACCCACTGGGGGCAGACACCAAAAATAACGGGAACTGCAAACCTGCAGCCTATGAAAAGGAGACTCCAAACACAGTAAGATAAGCAAAATGAGAAGACAAAGAAATACACAGCAGATGAAAGAGCAAGGTAAAGACCCACCAGACCAAACAAATGAAGAGGAAATAGGCAGTCGACCTGAAAAAGAATTCAGAGTAATGATAGTAAAGATGATCCAAAATCTTGGAAATAGAATAGACAAAATACAAGAACCATATAACAAGGACCTAGAACTAAGGAGCAAACAATCAATGATGAACAACACAATAAATTAAATTAAAAATTCTCTAGAAGGAATCAATAGCAGAATAACTGAGGCAGAAGAATAGATAAGTGACCTGGAAGATAAAATAATGGAAATAACTACTGCAGAGCAGAATAAAGAAAAAAGAATGAAAAGAATTGAGGACAGTCTCAGAGACCTCTGGGACATTAAATGAACCAATATTCGAAATATAGGGGTCCCATAAGAAGAAGAGAAAAAAAAGGGACTGAGAAAATATTTGAAGAGATTATAGTTGAAACTTCCCTAATATGGGAAAGGAAATAATCAAGTCCAGGAAGCACAGAGTCCCATACAGGATAAATCCAAAGAGAAACACACCAAGACATATATTAATCAAACTAGCAAAAATTAAATACAAAGAAAAAATATCAAAAGCAGCAAGGGAAAAACAACAAATAACATACAAGGGAATCCCCATAAGGTTAACAGCTGATCTTTCAGCAGAAACTCTGCAAGCCAGAAGGGAGTGGCAGGACATAATTAAAGTGATGAAAGGGAAAAACCTACTACCAAGATTACTCTACCAGCAAGGATCTCATTCAGATTCGACAGGGAAATTAAAACTTTTACAGACAAGCAAAAGCTAAGAGAATTCAGCACCATCAAACCAGCTCACAACAAATGCTAAAGGAACTTCTCTAGACAGGAAACACAAGAGAAGGAAAAGACCTACAATAACAAACCCAAAACAATTAAGAAAATCATAATAGGAACATACATATCGATGACTACCTTAAATGGAAATGGATTAAATGCTCCAACCAAAAGACATAGACTGGCTGAATGGATAAAAAAACAAGACCCATATATATGCTATCTACAAGAGACCCACTTCAGACCTAGGGACACATACAAACTGAAAGTGATGGGATGGAAAAAGATACTCCATGCAAATGGAAATTAAAAGAAAGCTGGAGTAACAATTCTCATATCAGACAAAATAGACTTTAAAATAAAGACTACTACAAGAGACAAAGAAGGACACTACATAATGATCAAGGGATCAATCCAAGAAGAAGATATAACAATTGTAAATATTTATGCACCCAACATAGGAGCACCTCAATACATAAGGCAAATGCTAACAGCCATAAAAGGGGAAACTGACAGGAACACAATCATAGTAGGGGACTTTAAAACCCCACTTTCACCAATGGACAGATAATCCAAAATGAAAATTAGTAAGGAAACACAAGCTTTAAATGATACATTAAACAAGATGGACTTAATTGATATTTATAGGACATTCCATCCAAAAACAATAGAATACAGTTTCTTAGGTGTTCATGGAATATTCTCCAGGATAGATCATATCTCGGGTCACAAATCAAACCTTGGTAAATTTAAGAAAATTGAAATCGTATCAAGTACTTTTTCCAACAACAATGCTATGAGACTAGATATCAATTTTAGGAAAAAAACTGTAAAAAATACAAATACATGGAGGTTAAACAGTACACTACTAAATAACCAAGAGATCACTGAAGAAATCAGAGAGGAAATCAAAAAATACCTAGAAACAAATGACAATGAAAACATGACGGCCCAAATCCTATGGGATGCAACAAAAACAGTTCTAAGAGGGAAGTTTATAGCAATACAATCCTACCTCAAGAAACAAGGAACATCTCAAATAAACAACCTAACCTTACACCTAAAGCAATTAGAGAAAGGAGAACAAAAAAACATACCAACGTTAGCAGAAGGAAAGATATCATATAGAGCAGATCAGAAATAAGTGAAAAAGAAATGAAGGAAACAATAGCAAAGATCAATAAAACTAAAAGCTGGTTCTTTGAAAAGATAAACAAAATTGATCAACCATTAGCCAGACTCATCAAGAAAAAAAGGGAGAAGACTCAAATCAATAGAATCAGAAATGAAAAAGGAGAAGTAACAACTGACACTGCAGAAATACAAAGGATCATGAGAGATTACTACAAGCAACTCTATGCCAATAAAATGGACAACCTGGAAGAAACAGACAAATTCTTAGAAAAGCACAACCTTCTGAGACTGAACCAGGAAGAAATAGAAAATATAAACAGACCAATCACAAGCACTGAAATTGAGACTGTGATTAAAAATCTTCCAACAAACAAAAGCCCAGGACCAGATGGCTTCACACACGAATTCTATGAAACATTTAGAGAAGAGCTAACACCTATCCTTCTCAAACTCTTCCAAAATGTAACAGAGGGAGGAATACTCCCATACCCATTCTGTGAGGCCACCATCACCCTGATACCAAAACTAGACAAAGTTGTCACAAATAAAGAAAACTACAGGCCAATATCACTAATGAACATAGATGCAAAAATCCTCAACAAAATACTAGCAAACAGAATCCAGCAGCACATTAAAAGGATCATACACCATGATCAAGTGGGGTTTATCCCAGGAATGCAAGGATTCTTCACTATATGCAAATCAATCAATGTGATACACCATATTAACAAATTGAAGGAGAAAAACCATATATTTATCTCAATAGTCGCAGAAAAAGCTTTTGACAAAATTCAACACCCATTTATGATAAAAACCGTGCAGAAAGTAGGCATAGAGGGAACTTACCTCAACATAATAAAGGCCATATATGACAAACCAACAGCCAACATCATTCTCAGTGGTGAAAAACTGAAACCATTTCCGCTAAGATCAGGAAAAAGACAAGGTTGCCCACTCTGACCACTATTATTCAACATAATTTTGGAAGGTTTAGCCACAGCAATCAGAGAAGGAAAATAAATAAAAGGAATTCAGGGCTTCCCTGGTGGCGCAGTGGTTGAGAGTCCGCCTGCCGATGCAGGGGACACGGGTTCGTGCCCCGGTCCGGGAAGATCCCACATGCCGCGGAGTGGCTGGGCCCGTGAGCCATGGCCGCTGAGCCTGCGCGTCCGGAGCCTGTGCTCCGCAACAGGAGAGGCCACAATCGTGAGAGGCCCGCGTACAGAAAAAAAAAAAAAAAAAAAAGGAATTCAAATCAGAAAAGAAGAAGTAAATCTGTCACTGTTTGCAGATGACGTGATACTATACATAGAGTATCCTAAAGACTCTACCAGAAAAATACTAGAGCTAATCAATGAATTTGATAAAGTAGCAGGATACAAAATAAATGCACAGAAATCTCTTGCATTCCTATACACGAATGATGAAAAATCTGAAAGTGAAATTAAGGAAACACTCCCATTTACCATTGCAACAAAAAGAATAAAATACCTAGGTATAAACCTACCTAAAACCTATATGCAGAAAACTATAAGACACTGATGAAAGAAACTAAAGATGATACAAACATATGGAGAGATATACCATGTTCTTGGATTGGAAGAATCAACATTGTGAAAATGACTATACTACCCAAAGCAATCTACACATTCAATGCAATCCCTATCAAACTACCACTTGCATTTTTCACAGAACTAGAACAAAAAATTTCACAATTTGTATGGAAACATAAAAGACCCCAAATAGCCAAAAAAATCTTGAGAAAGAAAAACGGAGCTGGAGGAATCAGGCTCCTGGACTTCAGACTATACTGCAAAGCTACAGTAATCAAGACAGTATGGTACTGGCACAAAAACCAAAATATAGATAAATGGCACAGGAGAGAAAGCCCAGAGATAAACCCACGCACATATGATCACCTTATTCTTGATAAAGGGGGCAAGAATATACAATGGAGAAAAGACAGCCTCTTCAATAAGTGGTGCTGGGAAAACTGGACAGCGACATGTAAAAGAATGAAATTATAACACTCCCTAACACCATACACAAAAATAAACTCAAAATGGATTAAAGACCTAAATGTAGGACCAGACACTATAAAACTCTTAGAGGAAAACACAGGCAGAACACTCTATGACATAAATCACAGCAAGATCCTTTTTGACTTCTTAGAGGAAAACACAGGCAGAACACTCTATGACATAAATCACAGCAAGATCCTTTTTGACCCTCTTCCTAGAGAAATGGAAATAAAAACAAAATTAAACAAATGAGACCTAATGAAACTTAAAAGCTTTCGCACAGCAAAGGAAACCATGAAGAAGACGAAAAGACAACCTTCAGAATGGGAGAAAATATTTGCAAATGAAGCAACTGACACAGGATTAACCTCCAAAATTTACAAGCAGCTCATGCAGCTCAATATCAGAAAAACAAACAACCCAATCCAAAAATGAGCAGAATGCCTAAATAGACATTTCTCCAAAGAAGATACAGATTGCCAACAAACACAGGAAAGAATGCTCAACATCACTAATCATTAGAGAAATGCAAATCAAAACTACAATGAGGTATCACCTTATACCAGTCAGAATGGCCATCATCAAAAAATCTAGAAACAATAAATGCTGGAGAGGGTGTGGAGAAAAGGGAATCCTCTTGCACTATTGGTGGGAATGTAAATTAATACAACCACTATAGAGAACAGTATGGAGGTTCCTTAAAGAACTAAAAATAGAACCACCATACGACCCAGCAATCCCAGTATCAGGCATATACCCTGAGAAAACCATAATTCAAAAAGAGTCATGTACCAGAATGTTCATTGCAGCTCTATTTACAATAGCCAGGACATGGAAGCAACCTAAGTGTCCATTCACAGATGAATGGATAAAGATGTGGCACATATATACAATGGAATATTACTCAGCCATAAAAAGAAATGAAATTGAGTTATTTGTAGTGAGATGGTTGGACCTAGAATCTGTCATACAGAGTGAAGTAAGTCAGAAAGAGAAAAACAAATACCATATGCTAACACATATATATGGAATCTTAGAAAAAAAAAAGTGGTTATGAAGAACCTAGGGGCAGGCCAGGAATAAAGGTACAGATGTAGAGAATGGACTTGAGGACTAGCTGGGGCAAAGTGAGAGTAGCATTGACATATATATATATATATATATATATATATATACTACCAAATGTAAAATAGACAGCTAGTGGGAAGCAGCCGCATAGAACAGGGAGCTCAGCTCGGTGCTTCGTGTCCACCTAAAGGGGTGGGCTAGGGAGGGTGGGAGGGAGATGCAAGAGGGAGGAGATATGGGGGTATATGTATATGTATAGCTGATTCACTTTGTTAAAAAGCAGAAACTAACACACCATTGTAAAGCAATTATACTCCAATAAAGATGTTAAAAAAAGTAAATAAACATCACAAAAATAAAAGAAAAGGACTTGGAACTCATAATAGTGAACTTGGGTTTATTACTTAGATAAGTGCAGAGAGGATAAGATATACCTTTTTAGAAAAGTACCAAAAGTAGACTCAGTAAATATAACAATTATTTTAAAATAGTAATATCAAGTCATAATTCATTTATCAAACAAGATTGGAGAATTAGGTGTGGTACATGAGCAATTTTTAAGAAAGCTGAAGTTAACCATTTTAAATGTCTTTTTATTTTTAACAGCAATCTATTAAAGTTGTATCAGATATTTTCTTGTGTAATTGAACACAATATATTGAGGAAAACATCACCTTTGTCCTAAGGTTCAGGGACATCAGGGATTGTGCTGCACAAGGCACTCCATGATGACTAAGGTTTTTATATGCTGCTTGGCTCCCTTGCTACCTCCTTTGCTGCCTGTTGTTCCCAGCATGCCACAGCCCCCTTTTCATTTTTCCTTCTAGTACACCACACCCTAGGGACACAGTAATAATTGAAAGTAGCCAGCAAAAGCCTGATAAGCAAGCTTGGTTCAATTTACAGGCATACCTGAGTCAACAAGCTCTGATCTTGAGGTAGGAGATATATAAGCCCTAGTCTGATCAGCTGCAGCTGGTCTCCTGCTGATGCTTCCAGATGGGATACCAGCCTTGGCCCCTGATTGGGTGCATTCTTGTGGATTTCCTGACCCAACACATGCACAGAAAAGGCCCTCAGTCTAGGGGAAGGACAAAAGGAGGGAGAAGATACCAGCTGGAATCCATCTTGGCTGAGAGATGTGTGCCCACACCAGGACCAAATATGGAGATGATTGGCCAGAGACAACCCAAAAACGTGCCCCTATATAAGCAACCTAAGCTGCCCCTATTGCAGGCAATTCACTCTGAGCTCACCTGTGTGCTCTTCCACACGGTACTTTGCTTCTAGTAAATGATTTTATCTTTTTCACCAACTTGGTCTCTCTGCTGAGTTCTTTCTTCAAAGAAGACAAGAACTAAGGTCCTTCTTCCAGCTCTTCACTGCCGGAATCAATGTCAAGCTCTGTTAATGGCTCCACTCTTCTCCAGTGTGTGGAGAGACCATGACCTTTACTACTTAACTCAGTAAGATGCTTTTGGCCAAGTCCATGCTGTATGTTGATATGGGTGGGTAAGATGGTAGAAAAATTCGTTGCCAAATAATAAAAGCAACACAACCCAGGTTATTCAAGTGCCTGTGACAGCTGCAGTCTCTGGTGAGCTCCCAATAATTAGTACCCCTCTCCCCCATCCCATTATAAACAATTTAAGTAATAAAGTAAAAATGGAAGCCATTACCAATGGTCCTTGGTTGAAAGTGTGAGACCCATCTAGGCCTACTGACTAAACTACAAAATTAGGAAAACTTGCCCACCCAGTCCTAGATAGCCCTGGACCTAAGCAGGCCTATGCAATGGAGGCCACCTCCCAAGAAAAAAGGAAAGAACTGAGCTGTGCATGCCTAATGTGTCTTTCCCAATTTATCAACTCCACTTAGCTGATGTGACGTGAAATCATCTCAGCTTTCAGTTTCCTATACAACCAGTCTTCCATTACTCCTTCATCTTTTCTTCCTTAATTACCTCAGATTCAGAGCATTTAGCTAATCATACTCATTCCAAGTCACAGCATCATCAATGTCATGAGTCCATACAAAGCCCCTTTTGCTTAGTTATATATACACTACCCTTGTTTTCTTCCCCACTACAGGCAACAAAAGTAATGTAGTTTATGTGTTGTCTTGAGTTAAGATGAAACTTTGTAAAAAGCATTGTTGTTTGTGTGTTTTAAACCTTTATATCAATTTGCACACACGAGGTCCCATCTGAGTCTTTCTGACTCCATACCATGTTTTTAACATCTATCTATACTGTTATATGCACATCAAGTTCATTTCTTCTAAATGTTGCCTGGTGCTCCAAGGTGTGCAAACACCACATTTCACTTGCTCATTCCCCCAAGTGATGGACATCCTGACTCCTCTGCATCCTCATGCATGTCCCATTATGGTCCTGGCTGGATCATAGAGCTGTGGGTACCTAATTTGATTGAGCACTGCCAAATCACTGTCCAGAATGGTGGCACCTGTCTACATTCCCTCCAGCAGTGCAGGAGGGTCCCTATTATCCAACATCCCCACCAAATTTTATATTATCTAACTTTCTATTTTTGCCATTCTCACAGTGTAAACTGACATTTCATTGCATTTAAAATTCACTAGTAAGTTATGGCCATCATCAAAAAATCTACAAACAATAAATGCTGGAGAGGGTGTGGAGAAAAGGGAACCCTCTTGCACTGTTGGTGGGAATATAAATTGATACAGCCACTATGAAGGACAGTGTGGATTTTCCTTAAAAAACTAAAAATAGAACTACCATAGGACCCAGCAATCCCACTACTGGGCATATACCCTGAGACAACCATAATTCAAAAAGAGTCATGTGCCACAATGTTCACTGCAGCTCTATTTACAATAGCCAGGACATGGAAGCAACCTAAGTGTCCATTGACAGATGAATGGATAAAGAAGATGTGGCACATATATACAGTGGAATATTAGCCATAAAAAGAAACGAAATTGAGTTATTTGTAATGAGGTGGATGGACCTAGAGTCTGTCATACAGAGTGAAGTAAGTCAGAAAGAGAAAAACAAATACCGTACGCTAACACATATATATGAAATCTAAAAAAAAAAAATCAGTCGTTCTGAAGAACCTAGGGGCAGAATAGGAATAAAGACGCAGATGTAGAGAATGGACTTGAGGACACAGGGAGGGGGAAGGATAAGCTGTGACAAAATGAGAGAGTGGCATGGACATATATACACTAGCAAATGTAAAATAGCTACTGGGAAGCAGCCGCATAGCACAGGGAGATCAGCTCGGTGCTTTGTGACAACCTAGAGGGGTGGGATAGGGAGGGTGGGAGGGAGATGCAAGAGGTAGGAAATATGGGGAAATATGTATATGTATAGCAGATTCACTTTGTTATACAGCAGCAACTAACACAACATTGTAAAGCAATTATACTCCAATAAAGATGTTTAAAAAATAATAATAAAATAACAAAATTCACTAGTAAGTTTGGACAGCTGTCTATACATGTGTTAGGCATTTAGGTTTCTGTAAATGGTATGTCATATACTTTGCCTATTTTCTGAAACATGGCCTGGATTTTTCTGGATGATTTAAACATATGAATGTATTCCAAATGTTGGCTCCTTGTCTGTTAGGAGTCGCAAATATCTTTCCCCAGTCTTTCATCTACCTATAAATTTTGTTCAGTATGTCCTTTGTGAAATAGAAATCCTTATTTTTTTCAAACTCCTAAATTATTTTTGCTTTATGGTTGTACTTTTGTTCTTTCTGAAACCTAAATGAGCCCATATTTCCTCTTATGACAGTTTAGGCTAGTGTGTGTTGTTCCCCGCACAATCAAGGTGAAAAGATTCATACGACTTATTTTAGCTACATAAAAATAGTAGCTTTTGGCTTTCAATAGAAAAGTTGTTTTGTTTTAGTCTGGACAGACAGACTTGTTAACTACAGAATATGAGCTGAATGAAAATAACTCCCAAATCCTACAGTGAATACAAACCAAATTACTCCGGGCAGTAGATTAATAAATGGGAAGAGAGAAAGCAGGCTGTCTGGACCTGCCCAGAAACTCACAAATGAAGCCACTCCTTGCTAAACTCACCTATGTGTTCTAGGAAAGTCTTGGTAGATTCCTTGGGGTTTTCTACATGGACAATCATGTCTTCAGCAAACAAAGATAGTTGTTTTTTTTTTTTAACAATTATTTTTTTATAAGCAGATATTTATTTTTAATTAATTAATTATTTTTTTATTTATTTTTGGCTGTGTTGGGTCTTCGTTTCTGTGCGAGGGCTTTCTCCAGTTGCGGCAAGTGGGGGCCACTCTTCATCGCGGTGCGTGGGCCTCTCACTATCATGGCCTCTGTTGTTGCGGAGCACAGGCTCCAGACGTGCAGGCTCAGTAGTTGTGGCTCACGGGCCTAGTTGCTCTGCAGCATGTGGGATCTTCCTAGACCAGGGCTCGAACCCGTGTCCCCCGCATCGGCAGGCAGACTCTCAACCACTGTGCCACCAGGGAAGCCCCTAAAGGTAGTTTTATTTCTTTTTTTCTTTTGTTCTGATCTGTATGTCCTTTATTTCCTTTTTTCTTTCTTTCTTTTTTTTTTTTGGTCTTATTGAACTGACTAGAGTTTCTAGCTCTACGTTGAATAAGAGTGGTGAGGACAGACATTCTTACCTTGTTCCCAATCTTAGTGGGAAAGCATCAGGCTTTCACATTAAATATGATGTTAGCTGGAGGGTTTTTGGTAGATGTTCTTTATGAAGTTGAGGGATTTTTTTCTTTTTTTTGGTGTGTGTGTATGAGTGAATGCTGAATTTTATCAAATACTTTCCCTGCATCAATTGATATAAGCATGTAAATTTTCTTGTTTAGCCTCCTAATATGGTGGATTACAGTTATTTTCAAATATTGAACCAGCCTTGCAAATCTGGCATAAGCCCCACTTGGTTATGGAATATAATTCTTTTTATATATTGCTAATTTTATACTGTTAGGGATTTTAGAATATGTAGTGTTGAGGAATATTGGTCTGTATGTTTCTGAGGTGTTTTTTATTTGTTTGCTGTCTGTTTTGGTGTCAGGGTAAAATTAGCTTTATAAAATGAATTAGAAAGTGTTCCCTCCTTTTCTGTTTTCTGGAAAGTTTGTATATAATTGATATTAATTTTTCAAATGTTTGGTAGATTTCTCCAGTGAAAGCATCTGGGCCTACAGATTTCTTTTTGGAGGATTCTTACTTATGAAATCAATTTCCTTAATAGTTACAGGGCTCTTCAAATTACTTATTTCCTATTGGGTAAATTGTGGTATATCATGTCTTTCAAAAAATGTGGTCTATTTCATCTAAGTTGTCAAATGTATGTGTGTAGAGTTGTTTGTAGTGTAAATGTTCCCTTGTGATCCTTTTCATGTCTGCAGAGCCTGTGGTGTTATCTCTATTTTCATTCATAATATTGGTAGTTTGTATCTTCTCTCTGTTTTATCAATTTTGCTAGAGGTATGTCAAATTTTGTTAGTTTTTTCAAAAATCCAACTCTCTATTTTATTGATTTTCTCTATTGTTTTTTGATTTTTAATTTCATTGATTTCTGTTCTCATCTTTATTATTTCCTTCTTTCTTCTTACTGTGGGTTTAGTTTGTATTTATTTTTCTAAGTCCTTGAGGTATTTCCATTATTTATTTCTAGTTTGATTCAACTGTGGTCAAAGAACACATTGTGTATTATTTCAATTATTTTAAATTTGTATGATTAGTTTTATAGCCAAGGATATGGTCTAACTTAGCATAGTTTTGTGGGCACTTGAAAAGAATGTGTGTTCTGCTGTTGTTGGGTGGAGTGTTATTTAAATGTCACATAGATCCTGTTGAGTGATGGTGGGGTTGACTTCTATGTAATTGCTGATTTTCTGTATAGTTGTTCTATCAACTGTTGAAAAAGGGGTGTTGAAGTCTCTAATTATAGTTATGAATTTGTCTATTTCTTCTTTCACTTCTATTAGTTTTTGCTTAAAACATTTTACATATGTGGTTGGTTTTTGCACAATTAGAATTGTGTGTCATCTTGATGGATTGAACTTTTTATCATTATAGAATGCTCCTCTCTGTCTCTGTCTCTGTCTTCTTAGCTCTCAATTCACTTTTTTAACCACATCAGACCGTGTTAAAAATTTTGCCTCAGCCAACAAACATAATTTAGAACACTCAAGATGAAAAGGAAAGTCTGTTGTATTTACCCATATTTTTGGTTACTGTTTTCTTTCTTCCCTCCTGATGTTCCAAGGTTTCTTCCTTTAATGTTTCCTTTTTGTTTAAAGAACTTCTTTAGCCATCCTTCAGGTGCATCTGCTGGAGATAAGCTCTAATTTTTCCTTCTTCTGAGAATGTGTTGACTTCCTTTTCATTCTTAAAAGACATTTTCTCTGGGTGTAGGATTCTGGTTGACTTCTTTCAGTACTTGAAAATATTGTGCAACTTCCTTCTGGTCTCCATGATTTCTTATGAGAAATCTCCCATCATTCTGTTTCTTCCCCCGACTGTAGTAAGTTGTTATTTTCTCTGGCTATTTTCTCAAGATTTTTTTCTTTGTATTTAGTTTTTAGAAGTTTAATTATGATGTGCCTTTCCGTGGATTTCTTTGGGTTTATACTCTTCGAGATTCATTCACCTTCTTGAATCTTATGGCTTATGTCTCTTGCCAAATTTGGAAGTTTTTGGTTATTATTTCTTCAGGTACTTTTTCAGTGCTGGCCTCTCTCTCTTCTCCTGCTAGGATTCCAATGACAATATTATTCGATCTTTTGCTCTTACCTCAAAGGTCCCTGAGGCTCTATTCCTGGTTTTCTGTCTATTTTCTCTCTATTGTTCAGATAAGGTAGTTTCTATTGTTCTATCTTCCAGTTCCTGATTCTTTCCTCTTTTCCCTCCTCTATTCTGTTCAGCCCATCCTGAGCTTTAATTTCTGTTATTGTATTTTCAGTTCCACAATTTCTATTTGATTCTGCCTTATGTCTTTTATTGCTGAGGCTTTCTATTTTGTGGTGGTTGTTTGAGGCATATTTACAATTGCTCCTTGAAGCAACTTTATTATGACTGCTTTAAAATATTTGTCTGGTAATTCTAAAAAACCCCTGTCGCCTTGTCATTGGCATCTACTTTGTTTTTTCAGTTTGAGATCCTCTTGGTTCTTGATATGGTGAGTGAGTTTTGATTCAAAGTTGAATGTTTTCACATTATGTTATGAGACTCTGGATCTCCTTTAAACCTGTTTTAGCTGGGTTTCTTTGACACACCTCCAGCAGGGGAAGAGTGGTGTGCTGCCTGATCACTTCCCAATGGAGGGAGAAGTCCAGGTTCCCCTCTTGGCCTCCAGTGACACCCAAGGTGTGTGTGTGTGGGGGGGAGTTCTCGTTACTCCTGGGTGGGGATGGGAATTTTGACCCGCCATGTGGTCTCCACTGACATTATAGGTACAGCAGGTGGACCTCCTTAGTGAACAATAGGGAGGAAAGTCCCAGATCCCTACTTGGTCTTCTAACACCACCCCAGAGTGGGTGTTGGCAGCCATCATTACAGTTTCATGAGGACAGAAGTCTAGGCTGCCCCCTCCACCTTTGCTGGTGTGGGTGTGGATGAGGCTATAGTTTTATCTGTGATGTTTGACTAGAGTAGAGAAGTGATTGTCTAAAAGTTTTCTGTCTTCCTATGCTGCCCCTTCTCAGGTCCTCTGGCTAGAGAGAACAGGCTTTGGTTGTTTTGTGTGTGTGTGTTTGTTCTTTGGTCTGTACCCATTGGTGTTTCCTGGTTGCAGCCTTCTGCAGTTCCAAGTCTGTGATGGGAAACACAAAAAGAAACTCGCCACCATGTTGTTCCTTGGGTCCCAATGTTTCTAGGCATCTCCCTACGCCATAGTCTTCTTATATTTGTATTATATGCAATTTCCAGGTTTTTAGCTGTACTTAGCAAGAAGAATAAGAAAATGTATGTCCAATCTGTCTTCCCAGAAGCAGAAGTCCAATTGCTTCTTTTTATTTTTTTAAAGTATTTATTTATTTATTTAGCTATGCTGGGTCTTAGTTGAGGCATGCAGGATCTTTTTTTTTTTTTTTTTAGTTGCAGCATGTGGGATCTCTAGTTGCAGCATGCATATGGGATTTAGTTCCCTGACCAGGGATCGAACTGGGCCCCCTGCATTTGGAACATGGAGTCTTAGCCACTGGACCACCAGGAAAGTCCCCAATTGCTTCTTTTTAAATAACACATTTTGGTAACACAGCACATAGTACATTCTAGAGCAGATTTTCTGCAGAGTGAATTAAGAGGCTTATGAAATTTCTGTGATATTTGAACATGCAGAACAACAAGGGAGAAATAAACCTTATTGTCATGAAAGCCAAACAGGTGGAAAGCAGACAGTTTTCTCCAGGGTAATAATCTGGTCAATGGTGTATACTAACTGAAGTGAGGCACAGACCTAAAATACTGTGCAGAGTACACGGCTGAGACCCCAACAAAACCTTCAGTTCCTCAGCCTGTCATATCCACTTTGTACTTTTATTCTTTGGGCATTGAAGCTGTTTTTCACACCTCAGTCAGACAGGCATGAAGAGTATGATGGGAACCTTGCCATGCCTTATAAGTAGACCTTGTCCTCAAACCAGGCTGTTTTGTTGGCTTGGCTCTGAGACCCTCATCCTGACAGTACTTCTGACTTGTAGTCTTGACCTTTTGCTTGGTCTCAGTGATCCCAACATTGTTCTCTTTTTGTCTTTGATAGTACCTTGTCATGTCTCTAGCAGGAAATCAGGTATATTTGCCTCCTTCCAATGAAAAGTAGGACCAACTTGGCTTCCCAGGGAAAGTTTGATGACTCCAGGCTGGTGCTTTGAATCCCAGTTACATTCAACAGAAGAGAAAACTTAAGAATGTGGGTGTAAAGATGTGATTAGTCACCAGCCCCCAAATTTGATAAATGGTACATAATGTCAAGTTCCATTGTTGAGTGTGTTTCAGTCCTCAAGAGATGCCTTAGGGATAAAGCCAACTGGGTTCACCTTCAAGTAGGGACAGAAAACATTGACCCAAGAAGCTGAATTTGATATTGTTGTTTTTCAATAGCTCCTCTGCTACAGACTGAATGTTTGTGTCCCGACGCCCCCCCCCACCCCGGCCAAATTCATTTGTTGAAGCCCCAATCACCAATGTGATGGTATTAGGAGGTGGGACCTTTAGGAGGTAATTAGGTCACGAGCGTGGAGCCTTAATGAATGAGATTAGTATCTTTATAAGAAGAGACATGAGAGAGATAATCTCTTTCTCTCTCTCTCCACCATGTGAGGATATAGCAAGAAGCCATCCATCTACAAACCAGGAATAGGGTTCTCACCAGGAACCGAATCTCTCAGCACCTTGATCTTGAACTTCATAGCCTGCAGAACTAAGAGAAATAAATTTCTATTGTTTAAACCACCTAGTCTAGGGTACCTGCTACAGCAGCCCAAGCTGTTTAAGCTATCCTCTTAAAAAATACAGATCTTGGGCTTCCCTGGTGGCGCAGTGCTTGAGAGTCCGCCTGCCGATGCAGGAGACGCGGGTTCGTGCCCCGTTTCGGGAGGATCCCACATGCCGCGGAGCGGCTGGGCCCGTGAGCCATGGCCGCTGAGCCTGCGCGTCCGGAGCCTGTGCTCCGCATATGGGAGAGGCCACAACAGTGAGAGGCCCGCATAACGCAAGAAAAAAAAAAAAATACAGATCTTCCTTAACTTATGATGGGGTTATGTCCTGATAAACCCATCGTAAGTTGAAAATATCATACGTCAAAATGTATTTACTACATCTAACTGAACATCATAGCTTAGCCTAGCCTACCTTAAACATGCTCAGGACACTTACATTAGCCTACAGTTGGGCAAAATCATCTAACACAAAGCCTATATTATAATAAAGTGTTAGATATCTCATGTTATTTATTGAATACTGTACTGAAAGTGAAAAAGAGAATGGTCCTATAGGTACAGAATTGAGATACAATTAACATACTATACAATTCACTAATTTAAAGTGTACAATTCAGTGGTTCTTTAGTATAGTCACAACCAGATAGGTCCAACCATCACCAGTCAATTTTTTAGAACATTTTCTTTTTTTTTTCTGATCTGAATTTTATTTTACTTATTTATTTTTTATACAGCAGGTTCTTATCTATTTTATACATATTAATGTATATATGTCAATCCCAATCTTAGCTCGTATTTTAACCATGGACTGCCAACCCTGTATCCTTAAAGATCTCATTTGGTGAGTTTAAGAAGCTGGCACAGAGTAGCCAAGTGCTGGGAGGGGGCGAGGAGAGACTGGTGTCAGACTGCCTGGCTTCCCATAGTGGCTCTGCTCACAGACTATCAAGCCTTCTGAAGTCCTTATAACCTGCCTCTCAATCTCCTAATTCTGTGTTTCTATTCAAACAAAAATTCCATTAACCAAGAGAATTGTTGGCTAAATGAAGATTTCAGAATCAAACCCATAAAGTGCTCTCTGTTTATTTAGGAACCTCTACGCTAATTACTCAAACTTCTTGATTTTAAGATTTTTATCTCTCTGTTTTCTGACCTATGATCATCTCCATGTGGTATGGAGACACGATTTTCTTAAAGTCATATGGCACAAACATTAAGATTTTTAAAGAAAATGGAAAGCATCCTCTTTGAAAAGGCAAAGCTGTTTGACAAACAAGCTGAAATTCAATCCTTCCCATATTCACTAAATGAGGATCTTTCTTGAGACAAAGCATGTGAAGGTAGGAGATATAAGGCTTTAGAAAAAAAAAGGTGGACAATAGTTTTTAATAGGAATAGTCTGATTTCTTACTCATCACTAGGACTTTTTATTTTAAACCTCATTGAGTTTCTGCATTCAAGACGTTTATCAGGATAAGAATTGGTAATTTGCATGGAAATTACAAACTGCTGTGTGGGGACAGGGCAGAAGGGATCTGCAGAAAGACCAGATACCGCTGCTGAGGTCTTCCTGCTGGAACGTTCATCCTTTTGCTTAAAAGAAATGCATCTCCTGTTTAAATGGACTGGTGGCTACTAATGGTCTTTGTTTTCTTCAAACTATAAAGTCAAATCACGTGTTGGAATGTAGGGAGAAGGAAAAAAAGAAATCAGAACCCAGTCTCTTAGCAGAAGTTGATAGAAATGGCCCAGGCTTTTGAACGGAGAGCCCTCATTTGTCCCCAGCTTCATGATTTCTCTCGCTGTAGGCACTGCGAGGTGGTCAGGCATGTTTTCATAGACGTTCTGCTCTCACCCCCTCCACACCAGATACCTGTTCTTTGAAACCCTCAGTCCTCAGGTCTGAATATCTGAGAGTCACAGTGGGGAGGCCAGAGGATGGGAGCCACCTCCCCTTGAAAGTTTTCATTTGCTTGTTCAATGTTTTAAGCTTCCAACTATGCCTTCCAGAGATCACAAAGGATCACCTTCACTTCCCCAGTGGCTCACATTAGCATCAGGACAGCATCCCGGATGTCCAAGCAGGAAGTATCACAGATTCTCCAGTCAGTCCAGCCTCCTCCCTGTAGACATGAGGCCCCAAGAGGGGGAGCGACTTGCACAGGTTACAGAGTTCGTGGAGCCAGGACTAGACCCAGTTCTCCCTGACTCCTTGTCTAGAGCCTTTCCCCTGCCCCCTGTATCACAAGAGCATAAGAGCAGCGGGCAGGGGTGGGGCTGTGCTAGGGGCTGCTCAGTCCCCCTAGCCCTTCCTCTTACTTCCCCAGCTCTGAGCACGTTGGATTTAAACTCAGAGGTCACAGCCTAAAGGTCTAAAAGTCAGTTTCAGCTTCAGAATTTGGATACCCTACAGTCCCACACCCAGGGCTCCCCAATTTGGTACCCGCTGCTTCCTGCTGTCGTCTCCCTGTTAAGCCCTTGCTCCCCAAGCTTCCTCTCCAGTTCTTTCTCCCTGGGTTCTAGGCTCGGATGGAGGGGCCAGAGGAGAAAGGGGGAGTCACTGGCGCCTGTTAGCTGAGCCGGAAACTCAGCTCCCAGGCCCAATCCCAACACTCATATCAACAGTTTGTGGCTGTTATGAGTGAAGTGGAGGGCTGTCCTTTACCTTGGGGTTTCTGAATGACAGCTGTTAAAGACATGTGTAATTCCAGGAGGAGTACGAGGACCCTGGCTCAGCCTGCTTGCAGAGCCTCAAAGTTCCTCCTCCCTCCTCTCATCACCCAATCAAACGGCCCAGGTCTCTGGACTAAACGTGGCAACTGTGAAGACAGCAGAGCTTAGAACCCTCCTCCAGCAATCCACACTGGTTTGTCCCCTCCATCTCAATCTCCCATGAGAGAGTGGGAATGAACCACTGGTTAGTGATGGGCTCTTTTAAGCCTGGGGGATGAAGCTGCCCCACTGTGCCTCTTCTGAATGTGTTTGGAAAAAGACAAAGCAAAATAGAAACTGTGCAGTTACCCTAAATCCCACCCAACACACCACAGAAAACAAAAACGAAATTTCAGATCCATTTGGGAAACAATAGTTTCAATAAATAAGTTTCTTGGCTTCACAGCTTTTCCAGCCTCAGTGGGCTCTGGGAGCATCCTGCAATTAGGTAACAACCACCCCAGAGCTAAGAACCCATTCAGATCAAGTATATGAATGTTCTTCAAAAACTATATTTTAAAATTACACAAATGTAAATACGTACTAGGGATGTAATGTACAACATGATGACTGTAGTTAACACTGCTGTGTAATATATAGAAAAGTTAAGAGGGTAAATCTTAAGGGTTCTCATCACAAGGAGAAAAATTCTTTAGTTTTTTTTTCCTTTCTTTTCTTTATATTGTATCTGTATGAAATGATGGATGTTAGCTGGACCTATTGTGATAATCATTCTACATTAGTATATGTAAGTCAAATCATCATGCTGTATGCCTCAAACTTATACAATGATGTAAACAATTATTTTTCAATAAAACTGGAAAACCAAATTAAAGATAAATAAATAAATACAATTACACAAATGTATTGCAGGCAACTAGAACTTGAAAACAGGGTTATTCCTTGAAAGTGAACACCATAAATCAATAGATAGTGCACTGGAAACGGAATGAGGGAACATGGGAGAAAGTCTAGGCAGGAGAAAGCCTGACTCACATTAATATCTATAGAAGAAACGGAAATTAGAGAAAGGTCAGTTCTCTGTTAAGCTCTGCAGCGGGAGAGGGTTTGACCTGCTTATTCTAGCTGTTCAGTGCCGGTGGCAGAAATCCACACACGTGTGTAACAAAGACTCTCCTTGACCAAAATAAAGTCAAGCTCCTCCGAGCCCCCTTTGTGATTAGGCCTCATCTTTGGGCCCTCTCTGGCCTGCATAGGTAGGTTTTAGTAAGATTCCTGTTAAGTCAGTTTAGAGAGACTCTCCCACCCTTGATATCTGATCACCATTGATAGCTGATCGCATTCCTCATTCCCCACTGTTGATACATAAATCCTTGACCTGCCTTCAG
>NW_006781997.1:4315650-4320227 GCF_000442215.2 Lipotes vexillifer | reverse complement strand
AGCAGGAATCCTGCTGAGGTGGGTTAAGTGGGTTTAACAAGAATCCTCCTACCCTTCATGTCTCCTCTTACTCGTGTCCCATCCACTGCCCTGTCACTCTGCTTCCTGGCTGGAAATCCCCAGCTGTCTTCGCCATATTCAGAGGTAAACCTGATCTCTCCCCTTATTGGCATAGAACCCCTACTGGGATAGCCCTGAACAAAGTCTTCCTTACAGTTTTAATAACTGTCAGAATAAGTTTTTACTTTAATAGAGGTGAGAGGTGCAAAGGATAAGTATTCTTACTGTGTTGCCTTCAAACCTTAGAACCCCTCCAGTAATCAGCCTTGCTTTTCTTTTATGTTCACCTAACAACCTCTGATGGAGTCTAGCTTCCAAATTTGTTTTCAGGCTGAAGAGAATGTCCCTCACCATTTTATAGTTCTCACTGTTAATGAATAAATTGGCGCTGATGCTGGTTTGTATACTTCTGTGACTAAGTTAATCATGGAGCAGTATTCCCAAGGTCAAGCATGCTGACAGAAATCAAGTTTCTGGGCCCACAAAAGAGAGGACCAGAAGGTGAGACCTGGCCACCGTGAGCTACAGCATTTAAGAATTCTTGCTGGATCTTAGATGACACAGCTACCTAGTGAACATCGGCAACAAAAGTTTTTGAAAAGTCAATAGGGAGGGACTTCCCTCGTGGCACAGTGGTTAAGAATCCACCTGCTAATGCAGGGAACACAGGTTCGAGCCCTGGTCTGGGAAGATCCCACATGCCGCGGAGCAACTAAGCCCGTGAGCCACAACTACTGAGCCTGTGCTCTAGAGCCCACGAGCCACAAATACCAAGCCTGTGTGCCACAGCTACTGAAGTCCACGCACCTAGAGCCCGTGCTCCGCAACAAGAGAAGCCACTGCGATGAGAAGCCTGCACACCGCAACGAAGAGTAGCCTCCGCTCTCCACAACTAGAGAAAGCCTGTGCACAGCAATGAAGACCTAATGCAGCCAAAATAAATAAATTAAATTAATTAATTAAAAAATAAAAAGTCAATAGGGAGTTACAGATGAGGAAATAATGTGGGTGATACAAATTATTTTGGCCACTGCATTCAAAATTTAATCTTTCTTCTTTCTCACTGTTTACATTCTAAGACTCAATATGTGTCTTGTGTTTGCTCAGATTTGCCCATGGCTTTATCCTGACCTGGGGATATTACTAAAATGCAGATTCTGGCTCAGAGTTTCTGGTGGGAGTGGGGATAGGAGTCTGCCTTTCTAGAAAGCTCCCTGGTGTTGCAGATGCTGGTGGTCTGGGGGACGCCCCCTTTGAGCACAGGAGGTGAGGTGTCATCATCTCTAGTCTGGAGTATTGCCACAAACTCCTAATTGGTCTCCCTGCCTCCCTTTCCAATCCATTCCCCACCCTGCAGCTAGTATGGTCTTTCAAAAATGCAAATCTGAACAAGTTCTGCCAGTTGCCCTGCTTCCCGTTGCCCTTAGAGCCCTCAGATCCTGCCTCCTACCCCACCTTCAGGCTCTCCCTCCTGTCTCAAGCCCACTGTTCCAGCCCCGATGAATTAGGCTCGATTCCTATAAGCAACTGTCATCTCTACTCTGCTTTCTCACAAGTTCTTCTCATCTGACAAACATTTTTCTTCTATTTTCCATCTTCACCCCTCCCACGCCCTCCCAGGCTTTTGAAATCCATTATGTACCTCTCCTCTGTGATTCTATAACACCCCGAGCCTCTTGCATTTACTGTACTTGTCAACCTATATCATTACTTTTCTCAAATTCCTATCATTAGATCATGAATGAGGGAGAGAGGTACCTGTATTTGTTTTCATTGTGTCTCCATCACATCGTCTCACATATAGAAAATGTTTAAAATATGTTTATTGAGTTGAACCAGAAAAGGGAGAGTGTTGAGGAAGCAGAAGCCTGTAAGTGTTTCTCATTTGGTCTGCTTCATAGAGTCACTATCGGGGTTACTAAATGTTAAGGACAAAATTGATTAGGTTGTCAAATTGAACTACATTCTGAAGCTTTGTAACTACTTTAGAATAATACTAGGCTTGCAGTTCTGTTTAAGTTCTGTCTTGCCTAAGCAATACAGAATACATATTTTATATATAAAACAAGGCAGCCCTGACCAGCTGTTCTCTATTTTTACAGAACGGCTACAGATGTAAGCATAAATAGTAGTTAGATATGCAAAATACGGAAAGACTAAATGGTAAGTAGGTGTTGGAGTTAGATAGCCTTTTGAGAGCCCCTTCCGAGAGATGTTTCATATGATAAGCAGTTTTTAAATCTTAGTTTGTGAGATGTTGCAGATGGATTCTAACAATTATAATTTTTAATGGAATCTTGGAACTTTACATTAACTTCTGAGATTCCCTTGGAACTTTACATTAACTTCTGAGATTCCACAATGCATTATTTTAAAAAAAGATCAAAATGGTATCAACTCAAGAATAAAACAGGTGCACATGCCTAACACAAAAGTCTGTGTGGTTGAAGTATATGAATTCAATGAGGCCTATTTATAGTATCATATACAAAAGTATAATTGATAATCTGTTGTATTTTCACATTTTTCTTTCACTATGCTTTTCTTGACTAGAGATTTTCTTTTATTTTGCTAGGAAGGAATGGCATACGAAGCACTAGGATCCACCTGGCCTTTTGGTTTTCCCATTGTTACCAGATCCTAAATCTCTCTCCTGATCTGGCTCAGGATTCTGGTGTAGAATAAACTACTGGATTCCCATCAAGGTACTACCTGAGATGGAAAAGGTTCCCCCTGGGAGCTCACCTGCCCCACCCTACGAATTCCTCACCGTGAACAATGCTCCCATTGTCTTTCTTCATTCATTGCTCACAGAGCCACACCTGTTAGAGGCCAGCAGCTGCCAATACTCACGTTCTTAGAAAGAATGAAAAGAAGAAATAGGGCAAGCTGGAGTTAGGAAATGATTCAATGTGTCAAAGTATCTTTTTTATGTTTTGTGTCAGAATATTTAATATTTTCATGGGTGTGACCTTTGCTTTCAATACAAATATGCTAAACCTGTTATTTATTGATTACCTCTTACATGCTATAACTTCTTATACATATTTTATTTTGTCTCTGTGACAGCCAGGAAAGTTAGGTATTATACTCCCCAACGAAGGGAGTCCCAGAGAGAATCAGTCCCAGTCAGTGGTTGATCCTAGATTCAGAGTTGGATCAGCCTCATTTCTAAAGCCCAAGTTCTTTCCTCTAACTTCTGCCGCCTTCGAGAAAGCAAAGCCCCAAAGATATCTCATTGGAAGTTTCAACAGCGTTTGTATTTAGTTAAAAAATACGGAGGAAAAAAGGAATGTATGTGTGAACAGAGTCTATCGGGGGTATCTAAAGAGCACGTGACGGGCCAATACTGGCCCTTGGAGGGACTGTTATTTCCTCCCGCCTCTAACACTTCCCCTTCTCGGCATCTGCAGGTGTTAACTGTCGCTGCGTGTTACCCAGGAAAACTGCAGGGCGCCAAATGGTGGCGCGAAGGTTATGGCAGTGAGCGGAGGACTAGCGATCTGGAGACGTCAGTCTTTAAAACATGTATCTAATCTGTCCTCATTTATTTCCACTGCCACTTCCCCATCCAGCTACTCGCTAATAGCCTTGCAATTCTCCCCTCCCCCAAGCCCTTCTCCACCCCCCAGATAATCGGATCGTGTCATTCCTCCGTTTGAAGAACTTCTTGGCTGCTCCTAGCTCCAAGGATAAAGTTTAAAAACATCCTTCACGCGACCTTCCAGGCCCTCCACGTTCCGGACCCTGCTCAGCGCTCCGGCTTCCACCTCCGGCCATGAACCCACCTGTTCGCCTAACTCCCCACACCGTGGCCCTTTCCTCCCTCAGCTCTTTTGCACACCTTGTCCGTTCTCTTGTCCCCCGCCTTCCGCTTTCCCAAGTCCCATTCACTCTCCGAGTCTCAGCTTAGATGCCACTTTTTAAGTGAGGCCTTTCCTGTCTGATTCCTACCTGCAGTCTCGTCACCCGCCATCTAATTAGATCTTCCTGAATGGGCTCCGCTAGCACTCTTCGTCGCCGACTGCGATTCGCGTTTGCATACTTGCCTTATTATTTTTAATGTCTGCAAGTGTCACAAGGGTTTAGCACTGTGGCCGGGAGGCACACTTTTGGAACCTAGTAACTTTTGAATGAATGAAGAAGAACTTGAACAGGATGTTGTCACCACCATCATCCTACCGTGACGATATTTCGAGTCCCCCAGTGCTACTGTCAATGGCACCCACCCCTGAAGGGTTGGCAAAGCCCTGGAGGAGGGTAGGCTGTCTGGCGCTCCCACCACTCTCTCAGGCACGCCGGGGACGACCCGGGCACAGCGCGGCTGGGGGCAGGTCTCAAGGCCAGGAGTCCTCCGGGCTCCCAGGTTCACGTGCACTGGGAGAGGAGGGGCGGAGGAAAAGGAGAGCGTGAGCAGGGTACCTAGAGGGGAGCGCGGGCCGCGCCCGGTACGCCTACACCCCCGCGGCCAGCCGCCGCCCGGGAGAGACTTCCTCCTCGGGGGCCGGCGGGGGGGG
>NW_006781997.1:4312394-4315522 GCF_000442215.2 Lipotes vexillifer | reverse complement strand
GGGGGCCAGGGGGGAGCCGAGCCTGCCAAGCTGGCGCCCGGCGGGACCATGGTGGCCGGCGCCCGCGGCGGCTGCGCGCAGGCGGGGGCTGCTCGGTGCGGCCTCCTGGCCCTGCTGCTCGCTGTCTCCGCGCCGCTCTGGCTGCAGGCGGAGGAGCTGGGTGAGTGGAGCGCGTCCGGCGGGCGGCGCACTGGGCCTGGAGGGGACCGCGCGCGGGAGGAGGTCGGGGTCACAGCCTGCGCCCTGCGGAGTCCGGCTCTCTCTGGCCGGTGGCGGCTCGAGTGTAAAATAAATTAACTGCGTTCCGTTCGCTCCCCACCAGACTCCTTCCTTCGCCCCCAAACAAGAGGACCAGCTTGGCGCCTCCCCACTTTCTCTCTCCGCAGCCCCGCTCACTTAGTTTCCAGACTTCCTTCCTGAAGTGACATGGCCCAGGGGTCGCGAGCTGACGACCCCAGCCTTAGGGGAGAGCCCTATGCGGGGAGGCCCCTCTCAAGCCTCCTTTTGACAGAGCTGCCCGGCATTTCGGCGGCCGGGCCCTCCCGGTCGCCTAGCTTCCCTGCGCGGCTGGAATCGTAGCGTGTGAGTTTGTGGCTTGCACGGATGGTCGGGAAGGGTTTCCCTGAGGTCCCCCTGGGAAGCCGGCAGTCCCACCGCGCCTCCCGTCACTAGTGAGCTGCTTGCGCCCCGACTTGGAACCCTGTGGCTCGGCTCCTTCTTGGGTGTTGGAGCGAGTCGACTCCCGACCAGGCGGATCTTTCTCTGGACCTGGTCCTTGGCTTCAAGTTGGACCTAATTAGCCCACAACCGAATTTACTGCGGCATAGCCACCAGATGAGAGCAGTAAGCCGTTTTACCAGCTGTAGGCAAATCCTTGTAATTTAGTTCTTTATGGATCGCAAGGGGCAGCTTTCTGCGGATTTTTTCAGTTGTTTCCCTCCTCCCTTACTTTTGCCCCTCTACGACTGAGGTTACTTAATGGCAGTGCATCTAGCCAGAATATTTTGACTGACCCCGTGCCCCCGCCCCGTGTTTTCTAATGAGACAGGAATCAAAACTAAGCCAAATGCTGGCATTTTTTTTTTTTTCACTGAACCATGTATTCCCAGTCTGAAACATTGATACTCAAGATGTTGGTAGTGGTTTCTAAGTTTGTGTACATACCGATTTGTTAGGAAAGAAAAAAAAGCTAAAGTTTAGACAGACTGTATCTTGGCACTGTAGCAGAATGCTAGGAATATCGTAAAATATAAATATGTATGCTTTTATTTAAAATGTACGATTTTGATCATGGGTGTTTTAAGCACTTAAATGTTTCTCAGGTCACTGTTTGA
Organism: Lipotes vexillifer; assembly: GCF_000442215.2. Classification (NCBI taxonomy): domain Eukaryota; kingdom Metazoa; phylum Chordata; class Mammalia; order Artiodactyla; family Lipotidae; genus Lipotes; species Lipotes vexillifer. The sequence goes on along the minus strand of NW_006781997.1, from coordinate 4,314,188 downwards.
AGAGGCACCTTCAATACTGTACATCTATGAATAGATCCAACAATGTGTCCCTGTACTAATCTGGCTAAAGCTGTCACCCATCTTTCCAAAAGAAGTTTTAGATGTTATATGGCATCCAGGCTGTTAACTTTATAGAGCAGTTCTCTGGGAAGACGTGTGATTGCTTAGATTCTTAGAACTTCAAATTTGAGACTTTACTGCACATGATTGATGGAAGAAGATGTCATGTTTCGGTGAAGCATCCTATATATTTAGGATGTTAAAAGAACCAATCGCCAAAGAAGTAAAACATAGATTTGGCACATTTACTGAAAAATATCTACGAACTCGAGTTCTGATACCTCATGAGTGAAGAGGCATAATCAGTGTTTTTTGAGTATTTCTCACATCTGTCATTTTCCCAATTAGCTCTTGGTCACTTATTTTTCAAGTTTTCATAAATTTAAGCATGCAAACCCATTTTAGGTTTTGAAATATGCTACTGGATATACAGTTGGATGGTGGTCATCAGTGATATTAGTGCTCTCAGTGTTTAGAAGGTAAGAGGGTAGCCTTAGCATAACAGTCTTGTTTTGGTGAGAAGACACCATTTACTACCTTTTGCCTCCATTGTCCTTGTCAGCTTAGTCAGCTGCTTCGTGGCTCCCCAGCCTACCTGCTCACCACTCTCTCCAGGAGCTTTATAAAGCCCCAGACCCGTACTGTGAATCACACCATCCAATGGGTGGGGCCTGGGAACATGCGATTTTAAAAAGTTCCCACAGGTAATTCTGATTCAAATCAGCTTTGAGATGGTGGAAACATCTGATAATGTTAGGGTTATGGTAAAGTGCTACTGCTGTCTGTTTCATAGACAATTTAAAATTAGGCTTTTATTCTTTGTGTTATGTTTCAGGAAGCAAATGTGATACATTAATCTGAATATTTGTAAGCCTAGTCAAGGAAATTATTCAAAATTTTAAAGTCAGAGTCTGGTGACCACTGAAGCTATACTAGTTCCTTTTTAAGGCTGCTACTTGCCTATGTGGTGTTTTTTTGTTTGTTTGTTTTTTGTGGGTTTTTTTGCGGTATGCAGGCCTCTCACTGTTGTGGCCTCTCCCGTTGCGGAGCACAGGCTCCAGACGCGCAGGCTCAGCGGCCATGGCTTACGGGCCCAGCCGCTACGCGGCATGTGGGATCTTCCCGGACCGGGGCACGAACCCGTGTCCCCTGCATTGGCAGGCGGACTCTCAACCACTGCGCCAACAGGGAAGCCCGCCTATGTGGTATTTTTGCTCAATTTATTATTTTTTTAAAAAGTCCATTCTTCCTGTATTCATAGCCGGCCAGGCCCCAGGCATTAGGGCATGATGAGCAGAATATGGGCTGATTTTAGCTCCTTGTGCCTCTGGATCCACTTAACTAAAGTTAGATATTTACACAGATTGTTTCACATGATTTTGACTTTACATAATATCACATGTAAATTGATCATTAGCATTGATTTGATTTGTATAAATCCATAGGCTTGGGCTTAGGTCTTATTCCCTTGATTATAAGTTTTGTGGAATAAAATACCCTTAATTCATGTGAGGAATTTGTGCTAACTAAAAATACCTGATTCTCTCTTCACCAGAATATTTGGAAATGGATATTAAAAATTTCCTCCTTCTGATTTAAGTATTAGAAGAATAAAAATAAGCAGTTAATCTCTGAGGAAACTTCTAAGCATAGAATTAGATACAGAAAAATGGATTAAAAAATTCTGCCCAGCTCTAACTTTTTACTTTCGGAAGTTCTGTTTTTAAGCCATCA
>NW_006781997.1:4249575-4312384 GCF_000442215.2 Lipotes vexillifer | reverse complement strand
TTCAGCAGGGGACAGCTGATGTCTGATGTTTGGCGTGAGTGGCTTTTTAAAAAGTAGTCACAAGTTTGTTCTGGCACCTTCTGCATCAGTGCTTGCCCTCACCCCAGATTTTCCTTCATTTTGAAGGCCTGTGGTTCGGTCAGCCTGGGAGACTGTAAGTTCCTGAGGGCAGCCACTGGATTGTCTTTATCTTCATAGCACCTGACCAATAAATGTTTCTTGAGTTGAACTGAACAATCTTTTTGTATTAGGAGATATTTTCAAATTATGTCCTAATTAGTGGAAACTAAGTAATAAAGAGTCTACTGAAGTTCTTTATAAAGGTACATCTGGTACTTGCACTAATTAACTTTGTTTAGCAAGCCCAGCTCTCTTGGCATGCTTATTTCTATATGTCAGGATGCCTTTTAAAGGCAAGTGCAGCAGAAAGAAGGGAACATGGCCAGCAGAACAATAGGTACCATGCCTTTTGGCTCTATTAGATGTAATTTGTAATTAACACTCTGAAACATGAAGTTATACCATATACAGTATTACAGGGGAAAAAAAAGTTGTGCTAAAGGATTCATTAAACACATCAAAGGATGTTATTAAAGCAGGATTTGAACTCTGAATAGTGTCTCAAACTGTACTTATTAACTTTTCATAAGTTGAACCCTTTCACCTTCAGGTACTGGAACAGCCTTGAAAATCATATAAAAAACCACAACTTGGAAATAAGCAAGACATTTGACATTTATAAGAAACTATGTTTTTATTTTTAAGATGCAAGGGGAGATTAACTGCAGAGTTTAGTGAAGGTTTTAGTCATGTTAAGGCAAGGGTAGGGTGAGGGCTTGTTAAGGGAAATACTTCCTATAGAGTTTTGCACTTACTGCCATGCGTGTCCTAAAGCATAAAGGCAACTCTGTGCCTATTAGAGCGACCAGTTGCTTTGAATTTGTAAGGAGATAATACATGGTGCCTATTAGGAATTGCATTTAGCACAAAGAACTCAATAAATACCAGCTCTCTTCCTAATTATTACTGCTATTACTCTTAATTTGACAAATACGGGGACCCCTTTGTTCTGCCTCCCCGACTGCCTCTCGGACCTCATTCTCTACCACACTTCCCCGCATCCCCAGGCATACTGACTTTCTTGCTATTTCTCAGTGGTATCAGGAACCCTTCTACCTCAGAGCCTTTGCATGTGCTGTTCCCTCTGCCTGGAACAGGCTTGCCCCAAATGTCCACGTGACTCCCTTCTCCTTCAATCTTTGTTCAAATATTGCCTTCACAGGGAGAATGGCCTAACCGCCTCTCGCCTTCCCCAGAACTCCACATTCCCCCTCCCTGCTTGCAGTTTTCTCTAGGGCATTTACCACCTTCCAACAGAGTCTATATACTTTTCTTTCTTGTCTGTCTCCCCACTGTGAGAAGTTAAGATCCATGAGAAGCTATGGGCCTTGTACAGTGGCCAGCACATGATGGGTGCTCAGTAGGGAATGGGTGCTCAGTGAGGATAGGGGGAGAAGACAGTGAAAACACAGCTCCTGCCCTGTTGTTAAAGACTCAGCGCTGACTCTAGTTGAGAATCCCAACCGGAACAAGACAAAGTAATGAAGTTGTATGTCTAGTCCAAGTGTTGTTTGTAAACAAAAAGTCTGAAAATATGGATTTAAAATAGAGGAACTCATTCTGATATATTCAAAGTCTGGCATTGAAGATGAAAGGAAAAATATTGCCAGACTTTCAGATTCTTTTTCGTTAGACTACGGAGTAATTTTGCCTTTTTGCAACTGAAGAGTCGTGTTGATGTCATCTTCCAGATGTTCATTCTCTGCTTTGTATATAAAATTTTAAAAAATAGTTGTTTGTCCTGGGGGTGCAGGAATGGGAGAGACTTAACTGATGAGGGAAAAAAAAAACACATGGTGATTTTTAACCCAATGTGGAAATAAATTCTAACTATGACACCTAGTATGCTGGATCCGGAACCAACTGCCAAACTTGCCTTTCAGTGGGAGTTGAAGAGGATAGGGTTTTTTTTGGGGGGTGGTGGTGGTGGGGAATGGGAGGAAAATAGAAGGAAAGTCTAAGCTTTGTGAGAGCAAAATGAAACAGAGCTTTTTTATTCACCACCAGCACCGGTTATAGTGCCTGGCTGATAACAGGCTCCAGATAACTATTTCCTGAGTCGGTGCATGAATGCTTGTGGCTGAGGTTTGAGAGAATGAGGTGAAGGGTAGTAGTCACTAAAGTGTTTTAAACAGAAATTGCATGCATGACTATTGTGATGTCTTTAGACACACCATACATGTATTCAAGAAAATAACTAAATTCAACTCTGAAAAGAGTTGGGAATCTCAGAGACTCCTTTCCAGGTAATACCAGCAAAGCTGCCATAAGTTAGGTGCTGGCCATCTTGAAAATAGAGGAGCAGGTGGTCTTTGGTCCCCTAAGATCTGCAGGTGCTTATACATTGAGGGCATCAGGGCCCTGCTTTACCTTGAAGATCACTTGGGGACAGTGTTTAGGCATTTGTGACGTTAGCACTGTGTTGAGCCATATAGTCCTGTATGCCTTGACTGTTTAATGCCATTTCTGTTTAATCTGTTAATCTAGTTTTCATAAACTATCCTAATACCCCATATTTGCAGAAATGTCTTTGTCTCATATTGATATATGCTTACATATGGTCGTTTTAATTTTATATGGCTCAATTTCATGACTGAGAGTGTTTAGTGGATGTTCCTAGAGGTTGTGTGTAAATGATTTTTATGGAGCACTCTATTCTTGTTTTTTTAAATTTTTTGATTTTTGGCTACGTTGGGTCTTTGTTGCTGCGCACGGGCTTTCTCTAGTTGCAGCAAGCGGGGCCTACTCTTCGTTGCGTTGCGCGGACTTTTCATTGCAGTGGCTTGTCGTGTTGCGGAGCACTGGGCTCTAGGCACGTGGGCTTCAGTAGTTGTGGCTCACGGGCTCATTAGTTGTGGCTCGAGGGCTTAGTTGCTCTGTGGCAAGTGGGCTTCCCGGACCAGGGCTCGAACCCATGTCTCCCGCATTGGCAGGCGGATTATTAACCACTGCGCCATCAGTGGTTAATCTTGGTCCATGTAATTCTCACAATAAGCAGCCTCCATTCTAAACTCCTCGGAGTGGGAGCAATTCAATAACAGCTCGCATGTCCCAGCGGGCCCATGGGCTATTAAGTCTCAAAAGTTTCCTCCTTTGGACTGAAATCAACCACATTTCAATCTGCTTTTGTGAAGCAATAAAAAAAAGCTGGGGATTACCTGGTGGCGCAGTGGTTGAGAGTCTGCCTGCCGATGCAGGGGACGCGGCTTCGTGCCCCGGTCTGGGAAGATCCCATGTGCCACAGAGCGGCTGGGCCCGTGAGCCATGGCCGCTGAGCCTGTGCGTCCCGAGCCTGTGCTCCGCAACGGGAGAGGCCACAGCAGTGAGAGCCCCGCGAACCGCAAAAAAAAAAAAAAAGAAAAGAAGCCTTGGAGGAACACAATTTCAGGGAGTTATTTATGCAATAAAGTTTTAAATTAATAGCCTTTGGCTTCTCTTAGAGGTGATTACACTTGCTACAGAAATATTAAGACTTTTAAAACTCCCAATTAGTAGCTATTGTGCTTTAATCCACTGTGATACATTTAGCAGTGCAGAATACAGAATGTGCAAAGGCTATATACAATTTTCAGGACCATGCAACGTGATATGAATTTCATGATTTATTTATTTTTCTCTCAACTCTTATGTTTCGTACCTCATTCGATGAATGATAAAATGCCATCTCTTTCCCAACTGAGATTTGCTATTTTCTGGTTAGTCAACATTGATTGCTTTTTCCTCACATGTGGTACGTACACGTATGTTCCCGCAAACCTTCTCATCCTGTTTCTTTGTGTATTTTTCATTCTGTGCTCAGATAATTCCTAAATTGACGCTCTTGTCCAGGTGTTAGAAACGTCACTATGGCTTAAATATAGATCCTGAAATTTATTATTTTCTGTCCTGGATGTATAAATGAAATCAAGAGTAAAAATGTGTCAGAGAATTGAAAATATAGATGTGTTCCAATTTTAGGAATAGATATTAAAGTAAAACCATACAAAACTGGTATCTCAAGCATTTTTCATTTTTAAGAAAATTCACTGCAAGATCCCTCCTAATAATGAGGGCCCTTTAGTCTCCTGCTACTCAGGGTATATCTTAAAAAGACTAGCAGAAGAGTCATTACCAAGAGACTTTTGGACATGCAGAAATCTCAGACCCTGCACATTAGCAAGATCCCCGGGTGGTTGCTGTACCCACTGAAGTTTGAGAAGCAGCGCTTGAGTCTACTGACCCTTCATTTACAGAGCAGCTTTTAGGAGCTCCATTGGTGCAAAGCAGAGAACAGCCTTTGTGGGAAGTAAACTAGCCGCCTCTCAGACTATTCCTTTAACAGGCTAGTAAAAAGCACTTACTTAAATGATTAAAAACAGAGAGTGGTGGAATTCCTCATAAGTTTTACAAGAAACCCTGAATTAAATTTGGCTCTCTTCCTCATGTTAATTTCAAGACCAAAAGAGTAGGACTATAAATAAGTAATCGTAATGTGGGTTTTAATGCCGGTTGTGCTGGCATTAAAACCCTCGTAGTGTGATCTTGGGCAGTTCCTGAAGTCTCTCTGCTCAGTGTTCTCACTTCTGAAATCGGTGACTTCAGCAGTTGCCACCTCAGCGCTTGAGTTTCATGGGGTTTGGAGTCAGACAGGTGAGGTTCAGATGCCCGCTCCGCCACCAGGGCTGATTACTCAGCTTCTCAGAGCCTCAGCTTCACACATAGAGCAAGGACAATAGGAAGGACGTGTGGTAAAGAAAGGGTGCTGTGGGCTTCTTGGGCTGTTTTGGAAATGTCCTGTCTTATAAGCTATGGGGTATATACTTGGATGTTTGAGATAGTACTCTTTATACACAGCTATCCGTATGTGTGTATGAAATGTTTCATAATTTTTAAAAAGGAAGCTAATAATATCCATCAAATATGATTGTCCTGAAGATTAAATAAGATAATATATAGTCCCTTGGAACACTCAGTATCTGTCACCTTTTACAATAAATGGTTGGTTAGTTAGTAAGAGCACTTTCACAATTAATTTTATGATTTTTTCCTGTTCCAGTAACTTTTTGGTTCTTATTAATTAAAAAAAAAAATCTGTCAAAGTGAAAATATGAGGGAGCAAGAGAGAAACATTTAAAGTTTTACTTTTTTAAAAAAAGTTATAGTTGATTTACAATGTTGTGTTATTTCTGCTGTACAGCAAAGTGATTCGGTTATACATGCATATACATTCTTTTTCATTCTTTTCCATTATGGTTTATCACAAGATATTGAATATAGTTCCCTGTGCTTTACAGTAGGACCTTGTTGTTTATCCACAGTTTTAACTTCTAAAACTCAGATGAACTTTGTCTGGACTTGGTGATGTTGGAATTTTTGGACACCAAGAGAAAAGTCAACATCCAGTTACACATATGTGAATATTGGTGATATGCATATTTAACATGGAACCAAGGTTAGAAAATACAGCACATTGTAGAGACAGGAAGGATTGCTCTCATTTGTCCTCAGCTTCAGCAGTTGCAACGTAGACATGACATCAACATCCTGACATTATTAATAAAGGTCAGCAGCCACTTTTCTCCAACTTCCGTATCCTGAGCATCTATTCAACAGGGATAACACAGTCATCTAAGACTTGTTTTGCTTTACAAACAAGGGTTTTGTTTTGTTTTGTTTTGTTTTACATTTTTATCTGTGAAATTAGGACACTTCTCTCAAACAACGTGTCCAGTTCGTTGCCAATTCCCCTTGTAACTTAAGCACTTGTAAGTTAATAACAACAGTGGCAAGTCTTGCTTTTGGATATCAGTGACAGGTTACAATTTCAGTGTCCATTTTTTAGAGCTCTAAAGACCGAAATCCACCTCTCCACATCTGATCTTTGATCCCAGAAGCCCTGTTTTGGGATCTCTCTGTGCACCCCCCTTTTGTGAGCCCAGCCCAGGAGTTGGCCAGTGTGTCCCACAGAACACTGCTCCCAGGAGATACCCATTGAGCATGCATCCTCCTTTAAAGTTTCACATGCACTGCAAGGGCTTTGAGATGTCCTGTGGTGAAGAAAAAGGCGGGATTCTGGAAGCTTATTTGCCTTTTTTGGCAACAAGGGCGTGATCTCTTTGGAAGCCTTTTAAGGACTGAGGGATCCAGTGCTTATTTTGAGAGATGCTGAGCTAGCAGCTAGCGGCCCTAGATAAATCTTGGGGAATGAATTCTGGTTAGACTTCCCAGCAGTTATGAGCACTTAACACACACAGCCTCATTCATCTTTACCACATCCAGCTTTGGGTGGTCATTTTGAAGATGGGGAAGATTGATACAAAATAGGTAACTTCTTAGAATCGTAGAGCCAATGAGTGATGGAATTTAGAAGAAGTCAGCTAATTCAAAGCAATATTCTTGATACTTTAATATGTGTAGTATTTTTAAAATAGAAATATAGTAGTTAAAATGTATTGAATCTCACTGTATGCTAGCCTCTATGCTCAGTGCTTTACTAGCATTATATTATTTAATGCTCCTGTGAGTTGGGCACTATCATTATCTCTATATTACAGATGGTGAATTGACGATTAGAGAGTTAAAGGGACTCACCCAAGCCCACACAGCTCCCAAGGACACAGGAACCCAGTGTCATAACCATTGTGCTCTGTCACCTCCCAAGTATATGGAAATAGTTTATGAAGTTAGACGCCGACATGTGTGCAACCCTCTTCCCCCACATCCACAGCCCTTTCAGTGATCGTTTTTCCTTTTCATAGACTGGAGAGTGACCAAGAACTATAGAGTTTTCACTGATTTTACTTATAGCACATTAAAGAAATAGCATTAAACAAGGTTTTGAGATTTTTATCTCCATTGGGCATAAATGGTGCTTTTTAATATGTTAATATTAAAATTATTGATGTCTTTGCACACTGATGGAAATAGTCTCCCATTATGTAGGGACTCTTGGATAGGACCTCTTGAAATGATTTGTTTAATTTTCATGCATTCAAATTGATTTATTTTAACTGATTTTTTTAGCTGATAGGAAACACTGTGTTGTAGCATCTATTTTATACACAGTGAGAATAAGGTTTAAAGAGATTCTAAGTTTTGCAGAACAGTTTTGCAGAACTTGGTCATGTGATTCTAGTCTATAGCTGTGACTATTATCCATTTTCCTTTCAGGAAAACTAAAGATTTTGAATAATTGAAGTTTTACCATCATAACTTCTGTTTTACTCGTTTTATTCTCACATAGAATAAAAAGGCTCTCCTGCCCCTGTGCTTCCATTCCTTTCCAGGCAGTGAAAAAGTTAAGCATAACTGGGGAAGAACAACATTTATAAGAGAGGATGGCTGACAGTGAAATTAGTAATAGCTTGGGAAAGCTGTTCGCCTTACCATCAGACAAAGAGCTCTGTAGTAATTGCAAACTCCCTTTTGTGGTGGAAAAGATTGTAGTCGTCAAGAGCTCACTTGATCTCAGAAATGGGAAGAAATTTTCTCACACCCACACATGCGTAATGGTGTATGTGTTGAGACCTGTTGTAACTTGAATATTAGGAAGAGCAAGGATACAACTGTAATGAAATCATGTTTCTAGAAGCGGTTTCACTCGTGATATTTTAGAGCACTATTTTCCAAATTGCAGCTTGTGACCCATTTGTAGGCAGTCAGTTCATCTGGCACAGCCAGCACGCTTTTAACTTAAAAACGAAATGGGATAGAACAGAAAATATCATAGTGCATTATATATAATAAAAAGTATTGGGCTTCCCTGGCGGCGCAGTGGTTGAGAGCCCACCTGCCGATGCAGGGGACATGGGTTTGTGCCCCGGTCCGGGAGGATCCCACATGCCGCGGAGCAGCTGGGCCCATGAGCCATGGCCGCTGAGCCTGCGCGTCCGGAGCCTGTGCTCCGCAATGGGAGAGGCCACAACCGTGAGAGGCCCGCGTACCACACACACACACACACACACACACACACACACACACACAAAGTATTATAACATTAGATTTTTGTTTGTTATTTATGTGGGTGTATGCATGTGTGCTTGCTTAGGTTGTGAAGAGAAATCTATATTCTAACTATGGGTCTTCAACAAGTTTGAAGGTTGCTGTCTTGTTCTGTGGACTAGTCAATAATTAATCTTAAATGTATTTTTTGTACTAGTTGTTTTACTTCAAATAATTTTCCAGGTGCAATTAAGTTTAAAAAATTTTTCAAAGCCTAAATCATTCTTTGTAGTATTGCAGAACTTAGTCCATATCAAATATATCTTAATTTCACTTTGCTGTTAGTGGAATGTGACTACTTATCAAAGGGAAATAGTCTTTTAAGGAAGTTATTGTTTTTCTTTCTTAGTGGCTGGAATTTGAGTAAATAAATGGTTGACTCGTGTAGACAAGCATCTGGGGATTTGTTTTAAGCTTATTTAGAAAATACCTTGTATATCCATACTTCCTAAATAGCTGATGTAAAAGTCTGAAAGATAAATGCATATCCATTCATTTCAGGCATTTGGGGGAACAGATATTGAGTCCTTTGGACCTGTCACTTTACTCTCAGGAATTACTTATTAACTTACGTCTCTCTCCCCTTGACTGTGATCTCCTTCAAATGGGAACTGCATTATCCTAAATTCCGAGCTGTTTGTTGAGTAAGTTTTTAATGCCAGTTTGGGTATGTTGGTTTAGAGACTTCTTCCCATCTGCATACCTTAAGACCAATGCTGAAAGTAGCCTTTAATGTTACAAAGCACATTAGGTGAATGTGGTAGTTTTAATTATATTATTTTTCTGGTTTATGCATAATGTATTCATACTGTAGAACATTTGGAAAACTAATATAAATAAAATGGAAATCAATTCTAATCCCACACCATTAAAGTATACAGTTTAAACCTTTTTTCCTTCATATCTATGTATGTGGTCTGTATTCTGTTTTAAAATTAAATCATTTTCTAAAACATGGCCTTAACTTTTCCTTAATATCAATCTGCTCAGAGGTGTCATAGTCTGACTCTTTTCTAATTTAGATTGTTTCCAAATGCTCAGAATTAAAATGCTTAAATTTGGGGTAGAGATCACCTGGGGAGTTATAAAACATTAATGAGTACTTGCAGCTTTTTCCAAAATCTAAACTTCTTCCATCCAGTTTAATTTCTGTAAGTTGTTGTGAGGAGGTGGTGCGTCAGGCTCACAAACCAGCTATGGCTCCGAGCAAACCCCAGGGTTTAGGCCCATTGTGGACCCTTCAACTGTTTTACAGGGGGAGAAGCTTCCAGTCTGAGGAGAGGAGGAAATGATACACAGTTTACTCATCATGTGCTTTGGCAATTAAATTACAGTTCAAAGGAAGAAGATGATAAATGCTGCATGGTAGCCGCTTGTGAAGAGTAGACAAGTTCCCTGTGGCCAAACTTCCTCCATCCCCCTTCTTGCCATGTTCCCCCCTTGATGGTAGGTGGTGACAGTTCAGTGTCCCTGTCGCCTCCCACTACTGCATCACCGCGGCTCACTGCCCTTGAGTCCTCCCAACACCATGTGGAGCTTAACCGTAAAACCAAGATTGTATTTTTTTGCCTTCAAGATTGACCTTTATTTCTTTTTATTGTAATTAAAAAAAAAAAAAAAACCCTGTGAACTCTCATCATCCAGCTATGGTAACCATCAACATTTCCCCGTCTTTTTTACTTATTTTCCTCTCTCCCTTTTTTGCTGAAGTATTTTATGGCAAATCCCAGACCACATGTCGTCATGTCATTTCAGCCCTACATATGTCAGTAGGCATCCCTAAAAGTAAAGACATTTTCTCACATAACCTCAATACCATTATCACACCTAAAAAAGTGAATAATACTCCCCTGATATTATTTAATACCCCAATTATCTTTTTTTAAATTAGCATTGGTATTTATTAGTGTAAATGTATTGCATTTGAAAACCCAACTTTTTTAAAATTGAGGTATAGTTGATTTACAGTGTCTCAGGTGTACAGCAAAGAGATTGTTATATATTCTCTTTCAAATTCTTTTCCATTATAGGTTATTACAAGATGTTGAATATAATTCCCTGTGCTCTACAGTTCGACCTTGTTGTTTATCTGTTTTATATATAGTAGTGTGTATCTGATAATCCCAAACCCCTAATTTATCCCTCCCCCACCACTTTCCCCTTTGGTAACCATAAGTTTGTTTTCTATGTTTGTGAGTTTATTTCTGTTTTGTAAATAAGTTCATAGGTATCCTTTTTCTAGATTCCACATGTAAGTGATACCATATAGTATTTGTCTTTGACTTACTTCACTTAGTATGATAATCTCTAGGTCCATCCATGGTGCTGCAAATGGCATTATTTAATTATTTTTTATGACTAGTGATATTCCATTATATATATGTTTACATACACACACCGCATCTTCTTTATCCATTCGTGTGTTGATGGACATTTAGGTTGCTTCCATGTCTTGGATATTTTAAACAGTGCTGCTGTGAACATTGGGGCACATGTGTCTTTTTGAACTAGCATTCTCGTCTTTTCAGGATGTATGCCCAGGACTGGGATTACTGGATCATGTGGTAGCTCTATTTTTAGTTTTTTAAGGAACCTCCATACTCTTCTCCATAGTGGCTGTACCAATTTACATTCCCACCAACAATGTAGGAGGGTTCCCTTTTCTCCACACTATCTCCAGCATTTATTATTTGTAGACTTTATAATGAGCGCCATTCTGACAGGTGTTAAGTGGTACCTCATTGTAGTTTTGATTTGTATTTCTCTTATAATTAGCTAAGTTGAGCATATTTGCATGTACCTGTTGTCCATCTATATGTCTTCTTTGGAGAAATGTCTATTTAGGTCTTCTGCCCATTTTTTGACTGCGCTGCTTTTTGTTTGTTTGTTTGTTTTGATATTGAGCTGTGTAAGCTGTTTGTATATTTTGAAAATTAAACCCTTGTGGGTCACATCATTTGCAAATATTTTCTCCCATTCTGTAGGTTGTCTTTTCATTTTGTTGATGGTCTCCTTTGCTGTGCAAAAGCTTTTTAGTTTAAGTAGGTACCATTTGTTTATTTTTGCCTTTGTTTCCATTACTCTAAGAGATGGATCAAAAAAAATTATTGCTGCGATTTATGTCAAAGAATGTTCTACCTATGTTTTCCTCTAGGAGTGGTCTTACATTTAGGTCTTTAATCCATTTTGAGTTTATTTTTGTATACGGTGTTAGAGAATGTTCTAATTTCATTCTTTTACATGTAGCTGTCCAGTTTTCCCAGTACGACTTATTGAAGAGACTGTCTTTTCTCCATTGTATATTCCTGCCTCCTTTGTCATAGATTAATTGACCATAAGTGTGTGGGTTTGTTTCTGGGCTTTCTATCCTGTTCCATTAATCTGTGTGTCTGTTTTTGTGCCAGTTCCATACTGTTTTGATTACTGTAGCGTTGTAATATAGTCCGAAGTCAGGGGGTGTGATTCCTCCAGCTCCATACTTCTTTCTTAGGATTGTTTTGGCTATTCAGAGTCTTTGGTGTTTTAAAATTTTAAACATACAAATTAAAAAATTTTTTGTTCCAGTTCTGTGAAAAATGCTACTGGTAATTTGATAGGGATTGCACTGAATCTGTAGATTGCCCCCAGTTATCTTTTTAAAATGGTTTTGTAAGATTGGTTTTTCAAGTCATGGTCCAAATAAGATTCATGTGGTTGTTGTGGTGTTTAAGTTTCCCTTAATCTAAAATAAACACTTTTTTTTTACACATACACACACACACACACACACACACACACACACACACTGTATTTTATTTTTACAAGAGATAAATAAACTGACACCAAGCATTGTAAATGGATGACCACAACAAAAGCAGCAATAATTGCAATTACCAAACACGAAACACACTCATACTATGTCATAATATTGACATTCAGTCCAGTAATCCTCCACTGTAACAGCTCCTTTACTTTGCAGTGAAGATTGATTTGTATATTTTTTGCCTCTGAGTCCTTGTGGGATTTTTCTTTTTATTCAAACAAAAAGTCACAAAAATTATAATCATCCTCATCAGTTCACTCAGTCCCACATAATTAATTTTTTTTCATCTTGATCTTTTGTTAGCACTTTTTTTTTTTTTTAAGAAGATGTTGGGGGTAGGAGTTTAGTAATTTATTTATTTATTTTTTCTGTGTTAGGTCTTCGTTTCTGTGTGAGGGCCTTCTCTAGCTGTGGCAAGTGGGGGCCACTCTTCATTGCAGTGTGTCGGCCTCTCACTATGGCGGCCTCTCTTGTTGCAGAGCACAGGCTCCAGACACGCAGGCTCAGTAGTTGTGGCTCACGGGCCTAGTTGCTCCGCGGCATGTGGGATCCTCCCAGACCAGGGCTCGAACCCGTGTCCCCTGCATCAGCAGGCAGATTCTCAACCACTGCGCCACCAGGGAAGCCCCTGTTAGCACTTTAATGAATTCATAAGTTTTCCATTAGAGTTCTGAAAATGCTTACTCATTCAGTTCAGCTGTACAGTCAGTTACCAGAAACCTGTACTTGTCAGAGTCTTTTCCATGAATTCCTTGAAGATGAAACCCTTTTATAGGAACATTTTTGCAAAAGCATCAGAGTACACTCAGAACTGTCTGTAAATGACAAAAGACTTAAAAATGACCACAGTTAAAGATTTGATGAAAGTTCATAATAATGCAATTGACAAGGAAATTTAGTCATTTCTGAGATATACATTTTAAAGCAATAACTAGAATTATGACTTATAACATTATACCAGATCATATAAGAGTTTTAGAAATTTCATGTAATATCTGAAACATTTATATTAACATATTTCCATACAAATAACCCAAAGAAAGTTTAGTATTAGTTGTTCTTTTGTTTGTTTGTTTTTTTATACTGCAGGTTCTTATTAGTCATCAGTTTTATACACATCAGTGTATACATGTCAATCCCAATCACCCAATTCACACCACCATCCCTACCCCACCGCGGTTTTCCCCCCTTGGTGTCCATTCATTTCTTCTCTACATCTATGTCTCAACTTCTGCCCTGCAAACCGGTTCATCTGTACCATTTTTCTAGGTTCCACATACATGCGTTAATATACGATATTTGTTTTTCTCTTTCTGACTTACCTCACTCTATGACAGTCTCTAGATCCATCCACGTGTCAACAAATGACTCAATTTCGTTCCTTTTTATGGCTGAGTAATATTCCATTGTATATATGTACCACAAATTCTTTATCCGTTCGTCTGTTGATGGGCATTTAGGTTGCTTCCATGACCTGGCTATTGTAAATAGTGCTGCAATGAACATTGGGGTGCATGTATCTTTTTGAATTATGGTTTTCTCTGGGTATATGCCCAGTAGTGGGATTGCTGGATCATATGGTAATTCTATTTTTAGTTAAAATAAACACTTTTTTAAACGTTTCTTTATACAATTCGTTGTTGAAGAAACTGGGTCAGTTGCGCCTAGAATATCACTTGGATTCAGCTAATGACTTCCTTGTGGTGTCAGTACACTTGTGTTTCTACCCCTTCTGTTTCCTGTAAACTGAAGTTAGACGTAAAGACTTGATGAGATTCAGAGTCAATTATCAATTCAAATGTTTTGCTTTTTGGCAAGAGTGCTTCATGGGTGTTGCTATGCAGAGCACATTTTATTCTAGCAGACTTGTAATATCTGATTTTCTCACTTGTTGTCATGCTAAGATCCATTAATAAGTTTAGATGGTGACCTGCCTGATCCTTTCATTTTAAAGTTTTTCCTCTTGGAAAGCAACTATACTCCAATAAACATTAATTAAAAAAAATAAAGTTCTTCCTCAACCTTCTACCCAAAGGTTTTCCATCTATTTGTGACCGTTGCCAGATATATCTTATTAGGGAGCTGTTCATTTTAATAGACAGATGTTGTGAAAGTATCTAAAAAGAGGTCTGGTAGGGCATCAGTGCAGGTGGTTTTCCAAAATTAAACACAAATACACTTGTGTTACAAAATCAAAGAGGTGACAAAAGTGTTTTTAAAATCCTAGAACTAGATCATCTTGGAATTGTCATCTAGTATGTACCACTGGTTGAGTAGCCTTAAGGAAAGTCATATACATCTTGTCTTCTCATCTGTAAACTGGGGCATATATTATGAACCTCCCCAGACACGACACCCTATGCTCTTTAGACAAATGTGAGAACTTGGTTAATGGATTTAGTACACAGAGACTTTAGAATAAAAGTGGCCTCCTTTATTTGTTGTCATTCCATGGTGATCTTTTTAATGCAAGCTTGTATAAATTCTTTAATTAAAAATAATTTAAGTAGAAGATCACAAAATCCAAATAGTATAAAAAGTATAAAATAGAAAAAGCCCCTTCATTTTCACCCCCTGCCAGGAAAACTTAACCAGACTGACAGATTTTTTCAAAAATTTTTAATTAAATTTTTTATTCTGAGATAATCATAGATCACATGCAGTTGTAAGAAATAATACAGAGAGATGTTGTGTACCTTTACCTGGTTTCCCCTGTGACAGCATGTTGCAAAGCTATAGTATAATATTACAACCATGATATTGATGTTGATACATTGCATATGGAACGTGAACTGGTAGATTTTTAAATAACTCTTGTCGTCTTTCTTGTCAGTGTTTCTTAATTAGAGTTGGGCTCTTGAGTTAAGCTACAAAAGTGTTAGAATGAGGTCGTGGAAATAGTGCTTCTCTGTTGTTTTCAATTGCATGCATATGCCTTATTCATTATATGATACCATAGGCATTTTCTCTCCCTAGGCATTTTCCATTTGCTCTTTGGCATATTTCTAGTTCTTTTTTTCCCTCAGTTTTATTGAGATATAATTGACATATGACGTTGTGTAAGTTTAAGTCTACAGTGCATTGGTTTTATACATTTATGTATTTCAAAGTTATTTAACACTGTAGCATTTGCTAACACTGCTATCACCTCACGTAATCACTGTTTCCTTTTTGTGGTGAGAACATCTAAGATGTACTCTCCTAACAACTTCCAATTATATACTATAATATTGTTAACTATATCTAGTCCTTTGAAGCCATCAAAACGGTGGAAAGACAGTAGGTTGAAAATTCCTGATGTCATTAGTACCCAGGAAATAAGTTTATTATATTAGTGCTTGCCACAGCAGACTCCATAAGTAGTCTTCCATAGGCCGGGGTGAAATTGCAACTTCTGATGACAGTTTGCTTTGTAATAAATTAGGACTCAGCCGTTCCTTTCAGGTTTTTTGGCAGAAGAAAGACCTAGTTTCATTCTGATAGTTAATGGAAAAGGGAAGCTTCTCCACATCTGAGCCACAATCCCCCACGTAAAGTAAGGATGGGAGTGTTGAAGACTTAAACCTGCTCACATTCTGCCAGTGTCGCTGGGTGAGATGAGTTTCCTCTTGGGCGTTAGAGTAGAAGGCATTGAAAAGAAGCATAATTACAGGCTTGAATAAAAGCGACACCCTGGAATTTTCCTTTGTCATGACTTGTCGCTTAAAACTTCGAATACAGTAATCATGTGTGGGCTAATTCACCTGTAACTGAGGCTCATTTTATGTCTAGGGATGTTTTCTAGGAAAAGATTTCACTTTCTTTTCTCTTATAAAAGCATAATTTCATAGTACTAAGAAACGAGACGTTTAAAGGTTTCACAGGTGATACCTTGGTGGCTTAGAGGGGGTTAGTTATGTGTATATTTATATGCATACTTGTACACTAGTTACCCTAGTGTTGTTTCATCAGGGTGCTCAAAGTCACTGCCTCCTAAGGTGGGCGAGTCTTAGAAACGAGTTACAGGACCTTGTGGGGAGCTAGGGCGTTTGTCTCCTTTAAAGGGGCAGCCACCGCCTTCAGCCCTGTGAGAACACCTGCTGGTATGATTGCCCTGTCTTCCAGTTTCCAAGAGAAATTGTCAATTGGATTTTTTTTTTTTTTTTTTACAAAAGCCTTTAAGAGCAGGTAAATAATTCTAAATTTAAATTTGCTACGTGCTTCTGCACCGTATGCTTTAGTATAATTTTCATTTAATTCTCAACAATTTGGTACTTACTGCCAGAGAGCCCAAGGAATATAGCTATCACCTCAAACTTAAGAACCAAACTTACAACCTTTGTCCCCAAACCTGCTTGCCCTCTGGGCTTCCCTTTCTGTCATATTAGCCTCAGTGTTCCCATCATTTCTGGACTCAACGTCTCAACGTTTTTTAACTTTTTTCTCCTCTTGTCTTTCCCACTATAATTAACCGAAACGTGAGCCTGTTGATTTTTTTCTTGTGAACCCCCTGTTTTTCTTTCCCTTTCCATTCCAGCCACCCCGTTCCTAGCCCTCCTACTGCTCTTCTCAGGCAGATTCTCCTGCATTCTAGTTCCTGTATCAAAACTTTTTCTAGCACCTCTTTCATTATCTCCCTTCTCAAAAACCTCTGTGGACCCCTATTGCCTACTGTATAAATTCCACAACTTCTGCCTGGACCTCTAGGTTTCAGAGTAGTTTTATCTTAGCTGTCTATCTCCATTTCCCTCTGGTACTAACTCATTGCTCCTATAGGTCAACTCCCCCAGTGCAGCCTCCCTGCTTGGAATCTTGTGAGTTTCTGCATAATGGGTGGGTCCTTGCCTGGAGCTTGACTGCTGATTTGGGATAGATTCTGCAGTTTTCCCCAACCCCTTATTTTAACTAGGCCCCCATGTCATTTGGGCTGCAAGCCTCAGGGCAAGAAGGAGGTAGAATAAAGGAAGACCCCAGATGAATCCTCTAGCAGGGACTAGCCTGGAGAAGGAAGAAGCCTGCCTTGGACTTCAGATTCCCAGGATGCCCAAGTTGGGGCTTGTCCATAGGAGGCTTTGGGATGCCTTCTGTTACCACCTCAGAGAGTTCCTTCTCCAACAGACTTCTACTTTCTCTCCCTCCGGTGAAGGGCAAAAATTCTGGCTTTGTTTCTTTGAAGCTGTAGTAACCACAGGCATTTTGTACCTCGTACTTTGCGTGCAGTGTTTGCTCCTAACCTTGCAGCCCACCCAGTTGTGCATGCTATTAGATGTTTGGGTGATTAACCTGGTCACTTTAATATACGGGAACAACTTGTTGGTCAATTGATTAACTTCCCTGTTCAGAAAGTCTTAAGAGAATTCCTTGTTTTAGTGAAGTAGGGAGAACTCACTGAGATAGATGCTCTCTTGCCCTCTTTGGCCCTTTGTTTAAGCTCCTGCTATGGCAGGGGCACCTAGTGTTATAGTTATCTGAACATGGAACTCTCCCATTTCACTCTGAGTCCTGAGCAGCCATTGCTGCTTTTGTGTGTCTCCAACAATGCCATGTCTGGCAGGTGGCAAGCACTCAATACAGTAGATCCTTGACGCTCATGATACATATTGAGTCTATCAGGAACTTCCAAATCTGTGACTGTTACTAACTGAGATGTGCATGTCAGATGCTTGTTAGTCCCCAGTTGAATGACAGGCTCTTAAACAAAGTCCTCTCAGCATAAGCCTCAGAATCTACCAGGAGCATTTTGCATACATGATCCCATTTGATCAGGACAGTAACCCCTGAAATGAGTAGTAGTATTTTCTCGGTTGCAAATTATTTCATGGCATTGGCTTGCTAGTAGACAAAACCACAAATGGTAAATCTGTGAATGCCAAGGGCCCACTGTGCAAGTGTGGATGGGTAGATATCTGGATAGATGATTAGAAAAAGTAATTTGACTAAATGATGTGTTTGCAAAGGGCTTACCATGCTAATACATGAAACATTTTGATCAACAGTGTTCAGAAGATTAAACTGAGAAACAAGAGATGAAATAACCTGGAATAATAAATACTGTTTAATAATTCAGTCCTTTTTTATTTTTTATTTTTTTTAGCTTTTCCCTCTCTCTCCATAGAAGGAGTAGAATATCTAAGATGAAACTGGACGTTTTCAGTCCTCAGTAAAAATTAATTTCACTTACTTTTTTTTTTTTTAGAAGATGTTGGGGGTAGGAGTTTATTAATTTATTTATTTTATTTTTGGCTGTGTTGGGTCTTCGTTTCTGTGCGAGGGCTTTCTCTGGTTGCGGCAAGCGGGGGCCACTCTTCATCGCCGTGCGCGAGCCTCTCACTATCGTGGCCTCTCTTGTTGCGGAGCACAGGCTCCAGACGCGCAGCCTCAGTAGTTGTGGCCCACGGGCCCAGTTGCTCCGCGGCAGGTGGGATCCTCCCAGACCAGGGCTCGAACCCGCGTCCCCTGCATCTGCAGGCAGACTCCCAACCACTGCGCCACCAGGGAAGCCCTCACTTACTTTTTGTATTCTTTTTTCTTTAACAGGTGATGGCTGTGGGCACATAGTGACCTACAAGGACAGTGGCACCATGACATCTAAGAATTATCCAGGGACTTACCCCAATCACACTATTTGTGAAAAGACGATCACAGTACCGAAGGGGAAGAGATTGATTCTGAGGTTGGGAGATTTGGATATTGAATCCCAGACCTGTGCTTCTGACTACCTTCTGTTCACTAGCTCTTCAGATCAATATGGTAAGAAAAGAGATCTAGGTTTCACTGAGCATGGGAAAATTTGAGATGCAGGGAGGAGGCACGTGGCACGCTCATCAGTGTTACAGCCTGGGAAGATCAGAAGAGGAACTTGCTCCTTGTAGACCCTCAGGGTAGCTCACATGGATACACTTGTTTCATAAGCTGCACAAAAAGACGTCTGAGGGGATAGCAGCCTTGTGTGGGTCTCAGGAGCTTAGTTAGTTTATATCTTGTCCGGAAGACAATTGGAGACATATAGCATTTGGCTAAAACACCTACAGTTCATTCATTCGTGTGACAGATGTTTATTGAACAGTGGTCATGTGTTCAGGTGCTCTGTGGAGTACTGGGTGGGATACAGCAGTGAAAAAACAAAGTTCCTCCTTTCATTGTGCTTACACTGGTAGAGGGGCAGGTGGAAAACAAACAAACAAATACATCTATAATATGAGAGGCAGTGAGAAAGAAAAATAAGGAATAAGAAAAGGGAGTCATCCTAAGGTGATACCAAGTCTGATTCTGAGTGTGTTTGTGTTCAAATGGGATGGTCAGGAAGGCTTCTCCAGTAAGAAGACATTTGATCAGAGACCCAAATGGAGTGAGTGAAGGGACTGTACACATATGTCTGGGGTCAGTTTTTCTGGGTAGGGGAAGGGCAAGTGCAAAGGACAGTTTTCAGAGTAACCTTCTGAAATTAAGCTTTTTGTGTTTTGGGGTGTGCTGTTAGCACACTGGTGTCTGAAATCACCATTAGCACTGACCCTACAGTCCTTAGCCCAAGGAAACAACTTGGGTTTCGTGGATTAGAAAACAAAGACAGGACTTATGTACAGATTCTTCTGAGATTAGAGATTTTTTGAAATTCTCTGTGTGTTACAACTCCAAAAATGATACAGGTTTTAAGCAAAACCCTGTCCTCCTGCTGGTTCTATAGGTAATTTCTCTCAAACACACAGCTTTCAAGGCTGTCTTTACCTTTACATCCAGAGCTTCCTAACTCCTCCCAGGGTGGAAGCCCAGACCAGTCCCAAGACTGTTCAGAGGTCTAAACCTATCTGGCCCCCATGGAGGAAAAAACTTAAGATTTATTTTTTTTAATCCCTGGGAATATTATCTGTATTTTAATGTTGGTTGAATTACTCTGACAGAGTAAAGATGGTTGATTTCATATAATCAGTTGCAACTTTTTAACTCCAGTTTGACTCAAATGGGAAAAATGAGAATTCCAGGGATGCTTACGGCCCTTGGGAACACTTACTGTTCTGTTAGCTCTGGTAATCGAATGTGTGGTAATTTATGGAGCCACTCTTCAGGGAATCCTTCATTAGCCAGGAAATTTCCTTCAGATTCAGAGGGCACTGAGTGTCAGAGCTCCTGTGTAAAACGCGAGGGAAAGTGCTGCAGGGCCAGAAACGGCTTTTCCACACTAGTCTCTGTGGGCAAGCATCTACTTTTCCAGAAGATGAGCAGTTAATTCCACCTGCTGACAGAGCAGCAGCTAATCACCTCTGTTGCTCTGGGTCTCTCTCAGCTTGGGGGCTGAGGTGAGAACTAGAGAGGGGAGCAAATCGTCCTGAAACAGGATTGGAGAATGGATGTGGCTTTCCCACACCAAGGCGTTTACTCCATTGTCTTTGATGTATATTCGCAAATACACAAAAAGGAGGAAAAGCCTGGGATTAACTACGTTTTAGGAGCTGGGTTACAAGGTGATCTTGGTTGGCCTCAGGGCACTCTAGTCCACATTTCCAGCTTCTTGAATTTTCAAGATTTAGACTCTTCACTAGGAAGTGAGTAATGAATTGCAATTCATTTCAATAAAGCCCAGTAAATTCGTTTTTCTCTTTAAATTTCTCCCTACATAGTTATGTTTGTCTTTTAAAAACAAAATATGTACTCATTATAGAAATAAGCATACTCATTGTATGTCAGGCACATGCTTGGCGTCACGTAGATTTTCTGGAATCCCTACATCCACCCTGCAAGGTAAATATTATTAACTCCTTTTTACAAACAGGGAAACTGAGGTACAGTGAGTATTTTATTTTATTCTATTTTAGGAACATGCTGAAGATCACAAAGCTAGTTAAGGGCTGAGAGGAAAATTTATATCTAAGTCTTTGTGGCTCCAAAACATCTGTTTCCAGATGTCTGTTCCTCTCCCAGTACCAACACCCAAAGAAAAACTCAGTGCATTATCACCCTTCCCAGGTGGACCAGCCCAGTATTACATCATACAGCAATTTTGCCTAAAACACAGGTGTAGTTAATACTTTGGGTTGGGGATGTTCTTAAGATAAAATATTTAACGATGCTCAGAATTTCTTTCTTTTGAGGCTATGTAAAAGATTCCCTGATCAGTCATGTTAAGGCAAATCCAGCAGACAAGAATAACAGAAATTAGCAATAAAAGGAATACATGGAAAGGAAGTTAGAATATTTCAATCCTATAAGCATATTTAAAAAGAATTACATTCTAAATTTTCTTGTAGTCAGAACTACAGATTTTCTTTGTTAGGAAAATCTTTATTACATATAGGCTGAAAAAGTTCTATCTCATCCTGAGTAAAATTAATGTGCCCTTAAAAAAAAAATAAGTGGCTTAGGGCCAGGTACAGCAGGTGTACACATGCATATGTGTGTATTAGGGCCAGGTATAGCAGGTGTACACATGCATATGTGTGTATGCTGCATATATATATTTGTGTCTTTTGTAGTTTTGAAGAGCATTCTGAGAGGAGCCACTTATTCATATATGTATACTTACAATATTTAATCCAGTGACTTGAATGTAGTAGATACTCCATGAATAAATGGTTTTAAAAGTGAATTGGCAAATTGAATGGTGAGGAACCAGTTCAGTAAAACATGTAATACCTGCAATATTAAGCAGCTACTTGGTGAAAAGACTGTTAACATAGAAAGCTGCTTAGGATATAGTGTTAGGTAAAATATGAATACACAGTAATGTCCTAATAATAGAAAAAAGCCTCTGAATAAAGTAAGACAGAACATAATTATAGCAAAATGTTAGAAGGAGGACTTTAAAAGGTTCAACTCTGGGTATTGTTATATTTTCTCTACTCTCTATTTTTTCCTCTAATAAACATATGTTTCTTTAAAAAGTAGATTTTCTTTGCCCAAGAACTCTAACTTTAGACCTGTATTTTAATTTAAATAAATTAAAATAATTATTATAAATAATAAATAAATTAAATTAAT
Organism: Lipotes vexillifer; assembly: GCF_000442215.2. Classification (NCBI taxonomy): domain Eukaryota; kingdom Metazoa; phylum Chordata; class Mammalia; order Artiodactyla; family Lipotidae; genus Lipotes; species Lipotes vexillifer. The sequence continues at coordinate 4,290,531 of NW_006781997.1, read as the reverse complement.
TAAATAAATTAAAATAAGTTAAAATAGTCCCCTGGTCAGTTTGAACCTCCTGGAGGAGTGTATCATCTGCAGAGGAGAGAGAGAAGGAAGAGGGGGAGGAGTGCTTTGTTGGCCTGTGTGAGCTCAGGGAGTGTCCCTTCCTTTGGGATAGTCGCCCAGCTCCCTGGAGTGGGGAAGGCCCCTCTGCAGCCAGTGTGGCCACAGGACTGTGGAGGGAGGGTCTCAGGGATCCAAAGCGCTGTTGCCTGGGCGGCAGTCGAGGGAAGTGCCCACTGCAGTTCCCCACGGCGGGGAACATACGTTCTAGAATACCTCCTGCAGTTCCAGTATACAGGGCTCTAAAGGTTACATGTGTGGCTGAAACAGCTGAATAGTTTTGGTTTATCCAGCTGAGTTTTTTTCAATTAATGGCTAAAACCCGTTGCCAAGAGATTTTAAGACTCAACACTATCAGACTTTTGAATGTGGAGTTAATGTTTGGAAAAAGAATAATGTTTTCTGGCATCCCTGTTTATAAGCTCTGCCAAGAGTGGACATAGTTGGAATGTGATTGCATTAACCGTTGTGGATATGCTGAAGTTATACAGTTTTAATCCTTATGCAGTTCATTTGTAATGGTTCACCCCCCATGCCGATTTTGTTTTAAATGTTTGGTTCATATACTTTGGGTGCTTTCATTCATGGTAGCAAAACGTTTAATACTATAAACAGTGTGACCCACACCAGCTTTCACAGTGATCAAGCAAAATATGCACCTGATCTCACTGATTGTTAAGAGACCTGATACAAATAAGATGGGGTTATTATTCTTCTGTTTGTCCTATACTGTAATGAGGGCTGATATTTCAGATTCAAACATCAGTTAAAAGAATGTACTTACATATCTATGGCTGAGTTAAGACACTGATTCTCCCTTTTAAAATACTCTTGAAACAACCAGGATGCAGCAAAGTTGATAAACTAGATCAACCTCACTTTAGAATATATGTTGTTTAAGAACAAAATAAGATCTTAAAGTTACTTTTAAACATAAACTTTTAAACGTATAAAAATTGGGGGCTGTAAACATACATACTGACTTTTAAGATCATGTGAACTAATATCCTGGCCAAAAAAAATGTTTAAGAAGTATCCTACTTTGATGAGTAGAGATTGTTTTCACTGTAACTAAGGGTATATTCTGCATTTGTGTTTAAGAGACCAAAGTAACAGAGCCTCCCTTCAAAAGAAACACTAATGGCCCTTTTCCGGTCTAGAATCCAATCAGCATCGTGAAGCTCTTAGCTGTTGTATGGTACAGTTCAGATTGCTGCTTTGGTACTGATTCTCAGTCTCCTCCCTTTTATATTTGTGATGTAAAATAATAAGAGGTTAGTTATATAAAATATTAAAGTATCTTGAACTTGGGGGAAGAGTAGGTGCTGATTCAGGCATTGTGCCATAGCAGTATACCTACATTTAAAATATGAAACGTCTCACATTGTTTTATTTATGACACTGAAGAGGGAAGGCTATGAATTCATACTGAAGATCATTATTCTCAACTTTAAAACTTGTTAGGGACCCTCTAACCTTTACTGGTTAAGTTCCATTTCCAGTCTTACCGCAAAGAATTCACCCAGAGGTTTGTTTCTGTCACGACTGCTTTTGGGGATCCCAGAGAAACTGTCATTTCTGTTTCCTGATATTTCAAGAAGATTGACTAGGTCCCAGTTTTCCATGAAAGTTGATCTTCCCCCAGTGGACAGAGTTTAGGGCTATTCCTAGACACCCTGAAGGACCTGCTGGAGGAATCTTGGTGGGAGCCAGATACTGGTTCCTTGGGATCTCAGAGGACCTTGTTCTCACGTAGTTTCAGAGACTTCCCCGCGTAGGTCACTGTGGATCAATAACACCAGGCTGGCCTTCGGCACAGATTGAGATGAGCACTTCTGTTTCTGTGCAGAGTTTTCACTTGGGCTTAAGAGTGCAGACTCTGGAATTAAACTGCCTGGCTCCAAATTCCTGCCTTACTACTCATTTTTTAATTACATGACCTTGAGCAAATTACTTAACTTTCTGTATCTCCGTATCCCAATCTTTAAAATGGGCAAAATGATAGTATCGGCCACATATGGGCGATTGAGGCACATGTATATATAACTTACAAGAATGATGTCTGGCACATAACAAGCATTCAGTAAATGTTAGCCACCGTCATCACTCCCTCCCTACTCCCCTTCCTCCTCTTGCTCTTCCTCCCCAATGGCCTTGCACACAGTTTATTCTTTGTCTAAGATGTCTAAGAGCAGAGAACACATTGGTCCCTCTCAATACCCCGAGCACGCTCCTTCCACCCAGCAGAGGCTGAGATGCGGCAGCACACCCCACCCTACCCATCCTGGTGCATTCCTGGTGACCTAAAATTACCCAAATCAGTCCAAGCCTGTGGCAGGGGTTCCCTGAGCCAGAAAGAGCTTCGTGGACAGATTTTCTCCATCCAGCTTCATGAGATGAGCCGAGAACCCATGTTCCCTAAGCCCATGGTGCATTCAGTTTGGCTTTTTATTTTCACTGCCACCACCAGTCCACATCTTTGTATCTATTTCTATAGAAAGAGCTTCCTGATTTTCCCCTCTCTCCTTTCACCAGTCTCCATTCCCTCCGGACCATCTAAGACTATCTTGTTAAATATCGTTGTAATAATTTCTTTCTTTCCTTATTTCAAAAATTGTTAATTGTGTCCCACTGTCCATAGACACTTGTTAGCATGGTTCAAGGCTCGCTCGCTCACTCTCTTCCCACCCACATTTCCAGCCACATCTTTTTAAAAAATTAATTAATTACTTAATTAATTTTTGGCTGCGTTGGGTCTTCGTTGGTGCGCGTGGGCTTTCTGTCGTGCAGCGACCGGGGGCTACTCTTTGTTGCAGTGCACGGACTTCTCGTCGCAGTGGCTTCTCTTGTTGCGGAGCACAGGCTCTAGGCTCGCAGGCTAAGTAGTGGTGGCTTGCGGGCTCTAGAGCACAGACTCAGTAGTTGTGGTGCACGGCCTTAGTTGCTCTGTGGCATGTGGGGTCTTGTGGACCAGGGCTCGAACCCATGTCCCCTGAATTGGCAGTCGGATTCTTAACCACTGCACCAGCAGGGAAGTCCTCCAGCCACATCTCTGAGTCTCCGCATCTCCTGTGCCTTTTCCTAAACACATCACACAGTTTCATGTTCGGTACATTTGATGATGTTATTTCTTCCATGTGTTATTTCTTCCTCTATCTTTTCCCCTGCTTTTCTGCCCCTTCTAACACACACACACACACACACACACACACACACACACAGCAAATCCAGTGCCACTTACCCTAGAACCTCCTCTGATGTCCAGCAGCTCCAGTCGGTCCCTCGTCTGGACTCATGTTGTTTTTCTAAACCGTCAGTGCAGCACCAATCTCAGGTTGAGATCATTATTTTAGCTTCTCTACCAGATAGGGGGTTTCCTGAGGAAGGAATTGCATTTTATTCATCCTTCGCTTATCCTCTGTTGCTTAGCGTAGTCTTACACTGGCAGATGCTCAGTCAGCGTTTAATGAGTCTGACTGCATGTAGCTTGATCTTGGCAAACTTTATATATTTAAAAATCTATAAGTTTATAAATTTGAGTGTCTTTTTTCACACTGTAGGAAGATTTACGGTAAGATTCCTCTATTGGGCTTCCCTGGTGGCGCAGTGGTTGAGAGTCAGTCTGCCTGCCGATGCAGGGGACACGGGTTTGTGCCCCTGTCTGGGAAGATCCCACATGCCGTGGAGTGGCTGGGCCCGTGAGCCATGGCCGCTGAGCCTGCGCGTCCGGAGCCTGTGCTCCGCAGCGGGAGAGGCCACAACAGTGAGAGGCTCGCGTACCGCACAAAAAAAAAAGATTCCTCTATCAATAAATATCCCCTCCTCATTTAAAGAAAGACTTGATTTACCTAAAATTTTCGGACTCTACTTATCATATAGAAAAGACCATTAAACAGTAAAGAAGGTGTCTGCAGTGGAGCGTTCATCTGTGCTGTACACTGTGCTTTGGCGTTCCAGAGTTACTCACTTAACCCTCGTAATAGCCCTGTAAGAGGGGGCCTATTATTAGCCTCCACACATAAGGAAACTGAAGCTCAAAGAGGTCAAGTAACTTGCTTACAATCACTTAACTAGATCTGGGATTCAAGTCTGGGCATTTGACTCCAGGGATCCCACTTTTAAGCACAGTGCCATTCCCATTCAGGGTGACAAAAGCCATCTGATCCTGTGGCTTGTGCAGAAGAAGTGAGCTGTAGTTCTTGTTCGTCACTTGCTGAATGATGAACAAGAAATGGAGACCTCTGCAGGCCTTCCCCTAGGGGTCTGAGAACCAAACGGAGTTCTGAGAAGTCACTCACACGCAGCGTGCTAGTATGAATTCAAGGTTTAAAAAAAAATGCATCTTAGTCAAAAAATTAAGGGAGACATCACGGTCAGTGAACCTAATTGTAGTCAGTTAAATTAGCTGTGTTGTGCTAAATGATTTGCACTATAGAAAAGCCAGGAAGTTCCCGAATTGTTCTCTTACACTTCCTGTACTTCCACCTCCACCCCCAGTATTTTTTTAACCATTGTCAGTGACTTAAAAGTACAACGATATGAAGTCAACCGTTAATATTTATATTACACCAGGAACAAGAGAAATGGGAAAAGTAGGAAATAATACTAAGTGTTTTGACTCATAATTGCAACAAGATTTCTGTGATAATAGTTTAGAATGATACTTATTGCAATATGCAATATCTGGCATATTGCAGTAAGATCTAATCATTATGCCTTGCCTGTTGATTTTTTTAAAAAATTCCAAATAGAGAAACATGCAAGATTGGCAGCCTCTATTTTATACATGGTTTATGTCTCACAGCCATATTATGGAGAATGCAAAATTCTTAGGACTTTTAATGATAAAGCAAAAGCCTTTGAGGAAGCTTATGGAAAGTTGTTTTGGGCCTCAACCACCCCAGAGGTGCATTCTCCTCTATGACTGAGGCTACTTTGGTGGAAATGCTTGAGAAGGACTGATTTTTGTTTGTTTTGCTTTGTTTTGCCTTTTATGCCAAGGTAGAATACAGAAAGAATCGTAAACTTATAAAAAAGGTTATATCAGCCAGAAAGTTCCATGCTAGATGTCTCATTAACATAACCATAATCCTCAAGGAGAAGAAATATTGGCCTCCACCTCCTCCTTTTCCTCAAACACTTTCCCAGAGATGCACTGTGATTCATTTCAGCAAATTGCCATCTTTTGTTGGGAGAGAAGTAACGGCCTAGGTGGGTTCTGCTGTGAAAGCGCTTCTTGACCTGAGTCCCTAGCCCCAAGTAAAGCCGCACCTTTGTCTAGGAATCCGCCTGGTTCATTTATCATCTGTCACTGATTTTTGTCTGGGAACCAGAGACCAAAACTCTCCAGGGATACCACTTACATTCTTACGTGACTATGGTTTTAATGACACAGTCCAGGAATATCCCTTTTTTATGCTAATTTCCCTCCTTTTCAAAGAAAATGGCCCTGAAAATTCTGTAATTTTGTACAGTGACCTATTGCAATTAGCAAGCAAGGACAAACCCTACCATTTGACTGCATAGAAAAAAAAAATAACAAAAGGAAAATGGACACAAGTCCAGTGGCGTTTGCAGCTTCAACATTTCTGGAGACTGTTTTATCAGCGTGCCGCTGCACCCAGATCTGGGCCGTGCCAGGTACCACGTTCCTGGCAGCTGGCTGATGGTGTGCCGAGTGGTTGGCTCTGCCAGTGGTTCACCCAGGGAGCATCACTTCATCTCATTGGCATGTTCTTATCTGTCATGAGAAATTAAATGTGTGCTTAAGATGGTGCTCGTAAGGCTAATGAAGGTTTTTAGGAGTTTTTTGTTGTTGTTCAATTTGATTTATGACAGATGTGTCAAGACTTAAGTTTTTTATTTGTTCTCTGTTTTTCACCCCTGGTTATGGAGAGGGATGGGTCTCTTTGATTTCCTTTAACAGCATGCATACCATTTTTTAAACACATCTTTTTCACAGATGAAACAATAACTTACTGTTGTCAGTTTCAAGATCAAAAGCATAGACCCATCTGTAATGACTTGGAACAGTTACTAAACAAAATATTACCTTGTAATGTCTGGAGACTTAGGCAGACAGGCCATGGAGAATGCGGCAGGAGGATAAATTGCTGCACAGATTGTCAGATTGCCAGAGAATCCAGAGGACTGGCTCCAGGCAGGCAGTTCATTCTTCCTTGTAGGACAGTTTGCTTTTATTCACACGTGGGAAGATAAAGGGTTTCCCTTCTCAGCTGCTCATGGAACAGGGGATGTGTTGAGAGGAACTGGCCTACTGTGCTCAAAGCAGGCAGCTCCTAGGGTTCCTGGCCCTTTATTCCTTTTGTCCAAGGAATCAGTCCATTGTCTGCTAGCTCTTGGTCTCATGTCTGGTGCCAAATGCCACATGCTATTCCATTTGGTGTCATTGATGGCTTTTCCCACAATCCAGGGTGACTCACTGCATTCCACAAAAGGTAGAGGATTTATTTTTTTGATTTTTCTGCCTACTTGATGAACTGCCTTTCTGCTGTCTCCCAGTCTGGTGGGAATTTGAGACTACAAAGATGGAACCTGCTTCCCAGACAAGGATAGAGGTGAGGAGGAAGGTCATTGTTAGACAGCAAGTCCAAGTTCTGTGAAACACAGCACTGCCAGTTGTGAAGCAAACATCTATGCAGACTGTGAGTCTTACTTTTAGGTCTGCTAGAGGTCTTCAGAACCACTCAAGAAGGTTTGGGGTTCAGTCTGACTGTGAATTGAAACAGGCTTACCAGTCTAGGAACACTGCACAGGATGGCAAATATAACCATGGTCAAAGCTAGAAGTCACCTCTGCGCTCTTATTTGGGTTTCCAATGGCATTGTGCATGTTCAAATACAGGTGTAGGTCCTTTTGAAAAATTGGGACAGAGAGTACTAACCGTAAATATATCTTTGGGGCAGGTGTGGGTGGTGAAAGGCTTTCATAAGAAAAGATATCATCCTCCAGGGAGTCTGCTGAAAACTGAGAGCATTGCTTAGGACAGACTCCTTTCATGGTTTCCCATTAATTATTTTTCCCTCTCACTGCCACTCACATTTTTCTATTTTCATCTCTTTTTCCCTTTTAATTCCAGGAATGCAGTTATTAACTTCTAATCTGTGAAAAGGAATCTTTATCTGTCAGACCTTCAGACAGGCAATAATTTGGGTGTTTTGCCAAAGGTGATACCGCAGCCAACCCTCAGCTTCAGTTCCCCACCCTGGGCTACAGCTGCCTCCTGCTGTTGTGATGGCTGTGCCCTGATGAACCTGTCAAATAACTTTTAATGATGGCATTTGTATACACAGGGCATACCCTGTCCCTGCTAGGGTTTAGTTACGTTTTTGCAGCACATCAATGAAAATGTGAGAGGGATGCTGCCTGTGGGGTAACGGTGAGTAAAGTGTGTGTGTTCCCATTTTCTTTCTTTGAACTTCTTCCAGAAATGTTTACCTACCATGCCTACCATGACTTTGGGAGGATGCAACCAAATTAGAGTTTTACTATATTTATGTGGTTTTGATCTAGGAAATTGTATGTATTGTACAACAACTTAGTGTAATGGCATACATTCTTATCTATTTGTGTAAAATATTTATAATTTTGCAAACTTTCCTTTCAACTGTTCCATAAAAATCTTTAAAAAAAATTCCAGTTATTCAACCACGAGAAAGAAGAGCATCCTGTCATTTGCAGCAACATGGATGGACCTTGAGCACGTTGTGCCAAGTGAGATAAGCTAGGCCGAGAAAGACAAGTACTGTATGATCTCCACTTACATATGGAATCTAAAAAAGACAAGTTGGTAAAAACAAAGAATGAAATGGTGGTCATGAGGGGATGGAGGGTGGGAGAATAGGACACATGTTGTTTAAGGGTACAAACTTGCAACGAGTAACAAATAAGCCCTAGAGATTTAATGTACAGTATAGTGAATATAGACAAAAATATTGTATTATAATCATCAAACAAGAGACTAGAAATTAATTATTCCGACCCCTAAGAAGAAATGATAATTATGTAATGTGATAGAGGTGCTAATTATCCCTACAATGACAATCATATTAAAATATATAAATGTATCAAATTAACATGTTGTATACCTTACATTATAGTGTTATATGTCAAATATATTTCAACTAAAAACATTTCAAACAAGTTCTCACTGATTATCAATTTAGACTTTTCCTCACTGTTTTTGTTAGAACTCATTGGAATGCAAATAGAAGTTTAAGGAGAGATTGGTATGGTATCGTCATCATGATTTGGAGAACAGTATATATATGTTGTTATTTCTTCTTGGAAGAAATAAATATGATTAGAAAAATATTCTGATTTATTAATAGCAACAAGTTACTAGTTATTTCATCTTTGTTAAGTTTGCAAAGTAAGTAGCTCACTTACCTGTGCAAAGAACAAATGAATTTGAAACTTATTCAAAACAAACAGAATCAGTTGCATAAGTCAAGCACAGTAATCTGACTCACTTTAATTTTGCAAAAATGCTTATCATTCTACTTTATTATACAAAAATGGATTTAGTATTAATTGCCTATCTTCCATGCTTGTGAGCACTCTTAAAGATCACAAAATCCATATATCTACCACACTAATGATTTTCTTTTCCTTTCTTGCTTTTCCACACTTTTCTTGCTTACTTCTTCATGCTAGTTTGTAATGACAGGATTAAATATTTTATGTATCTTTATAATTATGTTTGGTTTTTAAAAACCAGCTGTTGCAAATAGAAAAACATTTAACTTCATTTTGATTCAAACAATATTTGGAAAGCTGTCACACGTACAAGGTGTTTGAGATAGTGACGGATATAGAAAAGTCCCTAACCCCATGGAACATTGTCTAAAAGGAAAACAGGCATTATTTATTTGTTTGTTTGTTTTAATGTATGTATTTATTTATTTAATGAGTACTTAACACTTTGTATCCTAGGTACCATTCTAAATAATTTGAAGGTATTAACTCATGTAAGTAATTGTATATGATGAGTGTTTCTAAAGAGAGAGATGATCCTTTTTATTTGGATTTCATTATAATTTAATAATAGGCAACAACTGAGATCTGGGGCATGTAAACACACAGCATTTCTCTCATTTTATCACATCTTCAGAACGTGACACCTGGACAGGACAGAAGAGAAATTTGATCCCTTATATCAGAAAAGGAAGGCTGAGTTGGGTTCACGATCTTCTGCATCTTTTAGCAGTTTGGTCCCTATGTTGGCTTTGGCTGGTGTGACTAGTTGTACTCACATTGACTTGGAGTGATCTTTTTCTTCCCTTAACCTGATGTTGTCATTGTTGTTCCATTGACTCTTTCTATACTGTTCTGTTTTGGGAGAAGTTGATGAAGAATACCACTCTTCAAAACTGGCTTGCTAACCCTTATTTTTAGAGAAATTATCCTGCCTTACATACTTGACTTTCAAGATGACAGTTTACAAACTAAACTTCAACTTGAATATTCTTAGGAAGGTTTTGTTTTTTTAAGCTCCAAATCTAATTTTGTCTTTTCTTAAAAAAAATTATTTATTATTTATTTATTACTTATTTTTGGCTGTGTTGGGTGTTCGTTTCTGTGCGAGGGCTTTCTCTAGTTGTGGCGAGCGGGGGCCACTCTTCATCGCGGTGCGCGGGCCTCTCACTGTCGCGGCCTCTCTTGTTGCGGAGCACAGGCTCCAGACGCGCAGGCTCAGTAGTTGTGGCTCACGGGCCTAGTTGCTCCGCGTCATGTGGGATCCTCCCAGACCAGGGCTCGAACCCGTGTCCCCTGCATTGGCAGGCAGATTCTCAACCACTGCGCCACCAGGGAAGCCCTAGTTTTGTCTTTTGAAAGTTCATAGAGCTTCCTATTGCTTTTCAAGCAACGTATTTTAGAAACAATATGTTATACTCTTAATTGTATAATTTATACTGTGGTATTTCAAAAGCCTTTAGAAGTTATTCTGCTTTCTTATAAACTTCATTTTACAAATCAAAATAAATTATATGAGTTAACCAGAAGTTGCTGTTAAGAGTGGTAAAGAAGAGAAAGAGAAGTGTGCAAATTGCATGAGAATAAGATTTTTACCCTGTATTGGACAGTCTTTTAATTCTAGAACTTTTTTTTTCTTTACACTTTTTAAAAAAATTGAAGTATAGTTGATTTACAATGTTGTGTTAGTTTCAGGTGTACGGCAAAGTGGTTTAGTTATACATATATATATATTTTTTTTTTTCAGATTCTTTTCCCTTATAGATTATTACAAAATATTGAGTATAGTTCCCTGGGCTATACAGTAGTGGAACTTTCTTGGATAAAGGGAACTTGTGAGTTTCTTTGAGCAAATTTAGGAGAATATCATTTTTGTGATAACATTTTCTTTACTACCTGTCTTAGTCTCTCCAGTCTGCTATAACAAAATATCACAGACCGGGTAACTTATGAACAACAGACATTTATTTCTTACAGTCTGGAGGCTGGGAAGTTCAAGATCATGGTGCCGGCAGATACGGTGTAGTGGCTGGTGAGAGTCCCCTTCCTGGTTCATAGCCATCTCCCTGTGTCTGCACATGCTGGAAGGGGCAAGCAAGCTCACTGGGGCCTCCTTTATAAAGGCACTAATCCCATTCATGAGGGCTCTGCCCTTGTGAAACTAAGTACCTCCCAAAGGACCCACCTCCTAATACTGTCACATTGGGCATTAGGATTTTAACATATGAATTTGGTTGGGACACAAGCATTTAGACCATACTTGAAGCAAATTTAGGAGGTCCCTAGAATATCACTTTTGTGATAACATTTTCTTAACTAAATATATTTGATTTTTGTTTGTTAGTCTCCTTCTTATAAAAATCGAAACCTATCTCTTGTGTTGTTCACAATTAACTAGTTCCAAGCTATTTCTTATCTAGAATTGGCCACTTCCCCCATCTTGTTTCTCTGTATAATCAAGTTTACAATCAGTCACTAATTCAGAGACTAATTCTTAGTCTCAGCAAAATTTCAGTTGGGTAAAGATTATAATCTTATGTGTATGTGTTGTCTGGTAAATTTGACATTTAAGGGAAAACAATGTATATACCAATTCTTTGTGCTGGTCTAAATTTTGAAATTTTGAAATGAGCTGCAAGTGTGCTTTGTGTGCTTTGTTTTTAGGTCCGTATTGTGGAAGCATGACTGTGCCCAAAGAACTTTGGCTGAACACCAGTGAAGTAACTGTTCGCTTTGAGAGTGGATCCCACATTTCTGGGCGGGGTTTTTTGCTAACCTATGCCAGCAGCGACCATCCAGGTATAGCAGAAGGACCAACATAAATCTGTAAACCTTTATCTGTCTTAGAATTCCTCTTGCTAGTCACCATCTCTGGACAGAACTGTGACCTCAGATCCAGAATTAAGATGTGAGGGAAGAGAGGAATGCAGTGTCTTTGTAAGTAGTTAGGTCTGAACTGAATACTTTCATAGCCCGTGTTAGACTGTTCCGCTGACTTATGTGGGAGAGGGTGGATCTCGTTTTCCTAGAAATCATGGATTGTGTATCTTTGGGGCTACCCTCCTGACCCTCCTAAGGTCTGGCTGTTGTTCTCTGGAGCTCTCCACCAACCCCTTTGTTAGCTTAGGGGTCAAGCCTTTTAACCAGCGACACCCCCCCCCACTCCATACACACCAGTGCACCAGCATGGGAGCATGCGAGTATGAGGAGGAGAAAGTCAGTGTCACCAAGTGCCCTACCCATCCAGCTAGCACATGAGTGGGAGAGAAGGGGAGCAGGAATATTGATGGGAAAGGAAAGTGTGGCCTCCCATCCAGGCCTCGAACTCCAGAGTAATTTCATGCAGCCCAGGGTCTGCCAGGGCCACAGAGGTGCCCAGAGTTTCTGCTGTCAGGTCCCTCCTGCAGAAATACTCTGGGAAGGGGGTACCCCATTCATTTCTCACTCAGCCAATCAGATCTGAGCAATATCCTAGCAGGCCCCTGCATGGCCGGTGTTCAGCATATGTTTCTCCCTAAGAACTACTGAAATGATTAAGGAAAGAAAGAACTTCTGCAGCAAGTATGGAATATTTTGGAAACTATACTAGGTCCATCTAAAAGCACCAAAATCCACAGTATCTTAGAGTTTCCATTGCTGAGTATTAGTTCAGTTCTATAAATTGCTCCAGAGAGCATGCTTCTTTTAAGTCCTTGGTCCTCATTGATCAAAGCTGATAGGCTCTTTGTGTTCTCACTAAACTCCTGGCCCTGTGGTCGCTCGATTGCCACTAGCTAAATTGTTAAATTAAGATGTTCCTGAACCTGCTCTGAACCACATTGGGCTCTTGAAATTGTTTTCCTCCTGCCAGGGGAGCTTATACACATGGCCTTTTGTAGGTATGTAGTGAATAGTAACTAACCAGTGTTGGGTTTTTTTGTTGGAAATAGATTCTGTTGTCATTCACTGGATAAATACTGAAGAACCATCATTGATGGTAGAAAAGAAAAATGAAGGGAACTGATGAAATCCTGGGGATAGTGTGTCAGTTTTTATTTATTTTTAAACAGAAAAGTTCAGATAACTAGATAATGAATAAATACTTTTCAAAAACTGTTTCATTTTAAAAGAAATCTTTAGAGCTGATTGCAATTATCTTTATTTATGACAGATTTAATAACGTGTTTGGAACGAGCTAACCATTATTTGAAGACAGAATACAGGTAAATACAGTGTCCTAGCTGTGCTGCAGTCATTTGTTGCTGAATATTTTGTTTTCCTTGACATTAAACCAGATAAAGTACCTTACTTGAACTTAATTTAATTTAAAAAAATCATCTATGTTGTAACTAATTAGGAATATTTGAAATGGTTTCTTATACAGCAGAGATCAGCAAATTTTCTGTCAAAGTCCAGAAAATAAATACTTTAGGTTTTGCAGGCCGTGCAGTCTCTTTTGCATCTGTTCATACAGTTTCTGTTGCCTTTGTAGTGCAGAAGCAGCCATAGACAGTATATATGTGAACAAATGAGCATGGCTGTGTTCCAGAAAAACTTTCTTTATTTCAAAAAAAAAAAAAAGGCGCTGGCTGGATTTGGCCCATGGGTCACAGTTTGCTGACCTTTGAGTTCTACTCTAGTACCAATGAGCCAAAATGGAGTCTAGAGTGCATTTTTTTTTTACCGGGCTAGCATTTGGGAGTGACTTTTGTAATTCTGGAGGGGTTCATTTTGTCTTTCCCACAAAAAAGAGACCTACTGAGAATAGGAGATGAAAATTTTCATCCCAGCTTTACTTTAACTGGAAAAATGACTTAATCTCTTAGATGTATGTTTTCTCATCTGTAAAGTAAAAGTCTAGAGGGGGATTTCTCAGCCTTGGCACTATTGATATTTTGGATTGGATGATTTGCTGTTGTGTGCATTGTGGGTGTTTAGCAGCATCCCTGGCCTATATGAGCCAGTCATGATAAATGTCTCCAGACGTTTCCAAAGGTCTGCTGGTGGGCAGAAATCACCCCTAGTTGAGAACCACTGGTCTATAGGTCATTGTCCACAAAAACACTAAGAACAACTCTAACGCATTAGAGTGTTTTCTTAGTACCAGGTACAGCTCTCTGGAGTTAGCATATAGATAGCTCATGTGAATGTTCCAGTACACCGACCAGGCGGGTTCTGTTTTACCCCCAAAACAGAGGCACAAAGCAATTAAGTAACCTGCTTAGGGCTACACAATAAATAAGAATACCCCAAAAGTCAAGCTTAAGAGTCCATGGTCCTATCCATCTGATACTCTAATAAATGAGATTCTTTTATATGCAGAATCAACTCTAGTGTTTACTAATATGAAGGCCAGTTGAGAAAAGACAAAAATGAAAATGACCAGTAATTAAATGTTGCCCTTAAAGTTGCTGTTCATCCAATGCAGACATTCAGCAGCATTTTCTTTCCAGCCATACGTGTACAGTCCCAGTGGTGACAGGGCCTCTGGGCATCAATAGTCATTTCCTATCCTCTTAGAGAAAGGAATATATTCAGCCCTACGGTGTGATGTTATGGTGTCAGATGATCTAAGCTGTAGCCCAGCCTATTTGTAGTGTTTAGTTAAAGATGAGGTATGATGACTAGTACAGGGCCATAATCCTTCATCCATAATTGTGAAATGCAGAAAGCTTTAAAAGTCAAAAGATCTTTGTAACTCATTTGGTGGCAGTACCTGATTAATGTGACCTTAAATTCATCTGACAGCAAAATTGGACTAAATTAAAATGAGGCTATTTTGTCTTTATGTATTTGACCTAATATGACTATCCATATATTTGATACAGAGATATTAATGTTTTGATTAATATTTGCAGACCTCAGTGGAGTCGTACATCATATACATTATTGGCACTGTCTTACTTTTTCTAAAACCCCAAAATTCTGAATTCTGAAATACATCTGGCTCTAAGGGCTAGGATAAGGAACTGTAAACCTGTAATAGGATTTCCATTATTTCTCTTTCTTAATTCCTTGATTATTGCTGTAGTGCTGGATTCCACTAGGTCAATGGGGAAGAATTATGAACCATTTATTTGGGTAGTTTTGATAATTAGATTCTGTTACACATCTAATTTGCTAAGTCAGCAGGAGGAAACTGAGAGGAAATGAAATAAAAGCAACTGCTATTTTGGAATCTGCTTGGGCTGGTACATTTTTCTTGAACAAACCAAGCAAACATTATTGTAATATGGTATATATAGAAACAAGGGCCTATGGCATTCACCTTTAAAGCTGTCAGTGTTCACATAATATTTTGAGTTTCCTTTTGCACGTCATTTTAGATGTATGGTTGTCTCTCATGGCCTATTGATATGTTGATACTTGAAGGAACTACAGAAGAGGAAACTGAATTTAAGGGGGATTATATGCAATATTCGGGGTCACATAGCTAGTTAGGTAGTAACAGAGCCTGGGTCAACATGCCCTAAGCCACAGCCAACCATACCATATGCCATGACATGTTTCTGAAAAGTTTCTTGAAAAATGACTCTTAAGTAAATGAAATCCTAATTTTAAATATACCTCTTTTAGTCAAACTCACAGAAACAGAAAGTAGTTACTGGGGGCTGGAGGTTAGGGGAAATAGGGAAAGGTTGATAAAAGGGTATAAACTTTCAGCTATAGAGATGAATAAGGTCTGAGGATCTAATGTATAACATGGTGACTATAGCTGATAACACCATATTGTGTAATTGAAATTTGTTAAGAGACTAGAACTTAAATATTCTCACCAAAAAAATATATATATATATGTATGTGTGTGTGTGTGTGTGTGTGTGTATGAGGTGATTGTTGTGTTTAACTAACTAGATGGGAGGAATTCTTTGAGTGTATACGTATATCAAATCATCATGATGTACACTTTAAATATTTTACAATTTTGTTTGTCAACTATACCCCAGTAAAGCTGAAAAAAATATACACCTTTTTTTCTGATTGCAAAAGTAATTTATAACTAATGTAGACCATCACTCTCCAGGCATTTAAACTTGAGTAATTCAAATTGAGGTGTGCTGTAAGTATAAAATATACTGCAGATTTTGAAGACTTATTTTTAAAAAAAGACTGGAAATATCTGGATAATTTTTCTGTTCATTACATGTGGAAATGACACATTTTGAATATATTAGGTTAAACAAAATATATGAGTAATATATTAATTTTGCCTGTTTTTTTTTTTATTTTTTTAATGTGGCTACTAGAATATTTAAATTAACATGTATGGCTTTCATTATGTTCCAATTGGGTAATGCTAGTAGAGTGAATCCAAATTTACAGTTAGTTACACAGAAAGTGATAGTTTCTCAAACTCCTACACTCAGAGAGAATCCAGAGATATTCTTCCTTGTTTTCTTTTTATCCATAGAAAACATAAATTGTTATTTAAACATTTCTTTTTATAAAAACAGGATTATGCTATATATACTGTATTTAGAAACTTTACCTTTTTACTTAACATTTCTTGGACCTCTTAAAATCATTTAAGATACTTTAGGGAAGCTCATTGTTTAATAGAGTTTATAATGAATTTTTATATAAAACAAATAATTGTGTAAAACTTGCCTTCAGATGAACATTTTAGATAAGTCTGTGTTTTCACAAATCAGGTTTCTGATTTGTCGTTAAAGATATTCCTGCATGTTGTATAGAGGAGAGAAAATACTTTTAAGTATAATTTCACACCGTTTAAGTATGACCTAATAAAATATAAACTCTTTATTTTTTTTCCAGCAAGTTCTGCCCAGCTGGTTGTAGAGACATAGCAGGAGATATTTCTGGGAATGTGGTGCATGGATATAGAGATGTAAGTAACTGAGGGTAATTTTATGGCAGGGAGGAAATAAAAAAGAGTTAGTGCTTGTTGCTCTGCCTAAATTCTTTACAAAGTAAAGTCAAATAAGATATAAAACTTTGTAGATAGATGCATAGTTCTCTTTTCTGAGAATAAATGAAATAAGTATAAAAACCAAGGTTATTCATGCATTCATTCCTATTTTTAGCATTTCCAGTTAAGCATACTATAAATGAAATCGTAAACAAAACCCTTTATATTATTTATATTTATATTAATTATACCTAAGGGTATAATTCCATCCAATTTTTATGAGAGATCATCCTTTTGTTATAATTTATTTCTTTATTTTAATGCCCCAATTGATTCATGTAATACAGCCAAGGACATGAACATTTTACATCACAGAATAGTGACATTATATCTAGGAGCAGTGAAGCCATATGCCCTGCTCATATATATTATTCCTCTCCCTCCTTGCACTCCAATTTCTAATGCCTATTGAAACTCTCTGGGTGATATAAATTGTTCCCAGAAAAAAATAAATTCACAAGAAATCATTTCTCTAAAGTATATATCTTATATCCAGATACACAATCCTTTATTTCTTACTATTCACAGATTTCTATCCTGGAAATCTGATACCTGATTTTTAAACATTTGCTATTCAAAATAGTTGGGTTTATAGCTTACGGGAAGGGGCTTGAGTTATTAGAAATGTGAAAATCTATATAGTGATGGAACTTTTCTAAGAGTTCTTTATGCACGGGGAAAACATACATGTTCTAGGAGATTGATCACATATCTCGAGCAGGAGGAAAAAAACTTGGCTTTAATTCTGCTTTCAGTACATCCTGATTCTGGAAGCAGCAGGTTTTGTGATTTTGCTCTTTGTTTCCTTTTTCTTGTGTTGTCTTAATTTACAAGATTGACACAGGATATTTACTTGGACTAGAAACTGAATCTTAAAATGATTTACACTACCTCAATTTGAAAATATACTCGGCACAGGCTGAAGTCCTAGAAGACTTCAGGAAATTAACCAAAAGAACTAAAAAGTTGAGGTATAGTTTTCTCCCCCTAGCAATATAAAGTTTTAATTTATTATTTTCCTGTCCTGTGTAAGAAACTTAAGAATTATATGCAGAAAGAAAAATAGCATTGTTTCTTTCTTGCTTTATTTGTTGATCTCACCTCCTCTTGACAGAGCTCTCTTTTTCAGAGTAACAGGTTAATGGTTTCCTGGGTGGTAGGCCTCAGTACATGATCTGGAAGTGCTAACAAACAGGTTTCCTATTTGACGCACTAACTGGTTTTACACCATTTGCTTCCAGTATGATTTCATCTGGAGGGAAAATTTGTATTTTGAAAACTAATCTCTTCAGAGAAGTCTGATTAGTGTCTTTTTTTGGTATATGTTGATGCTGTGTGTATATTAGATATCTATTGCTACATGACTATTACCAAAAACTTAGAAGCTTGAAACAACACATGTATTCTCTCTCATGTTCTGTGGGTCAGGAGTTTGAGCGTGGCCTGCTGAGTTTGAGTGAGGGACACTCACAAGGGGGTATCCAAGGTGACACAAGGGTGTCAGTGGGGCTGCAGTTTCATCTGAGGCTTGACTAGGAAAATATTTGTTTCTAAGCTCACATGGTGTTGGCAGCATTCAGTTACGGATGGGTTGTTGGATTGAGGACCTCAGTTTCTTCCTGGATTTTGGTTGGAGGCTGTCCTCAGCTCCTTACCATGTGGACCTCCCCAACATGGCTACTTGCTTTTTTTTATTTCTTTCTCCCTCTGATTATTTTCTCTCTGCCGTCTGTGTACCATCTTTATTTGTTTTAATTTTATTGATGTATAGTTACTGTATAATATTATATGTTACAGGTGTGCAATATAGTGACTCACAATTTTTTTAACATCTTTATTGGAGTATAATTGCTTTACAATGGTGTGTTAGTTTCTGCTTTATAACAAAGTGAATCAGTTATACATATACATATGTTCCCATATCTCTTCCCTCTTGAGTCTCCCTCCCTCCCACCCTCCCTATCCCACCCCTCTAGGTGGTCGCAAACCACTGAGCTGATCTCCCTGTGCTATGCGGCTGCTTCCCACTAGCTATCTATTTTACATTTGGTAGTGTATATATGTCCATGCCACTCTCTCACTTTGTCCCAGCTTACCCTTCCCCCTCCCCATATCCTCAAGTCCATTCTCTAGTAGGTCTGTGTCTTTATTCTGTCTTGCCCCTAGGTTCTTCATGACCATTTTTTTTCTTAGATTCGATATATATGTGTTAGCATACGGTATTTGTTTTTCTCTTTCTGACTTACTTCACTCTGTATGACAGACACCAAGTACCTCCACCTCACTACAAATAACTCAATTTCGTTTCTTTTTATGGCTGAGTAATATTCCATTGTATATATGTGCCACATCTTCTTTATGGCTTAGGTAGCTCCATGTCCTGGCTGTTCTAAATAGTGCTTCAGTGAACATTGGGGTGCATGACTCCTTTGGAGTTATGGTTTTCTCAGGGTATATGCCCAGTAGTGGGATTACTGGGTGGTATGGTAGTTCTATCTTTAGTTTTTGAAGGAACCGCCATACTGTTCTCCATAGTGGCTGTATCAATTTACATTCCCACCAACAGTGCAAGAGGGTTCCCTTTTCTCCACACCCTCTCCAGCATTTACTGTTTCTAGATTTTTTGATGATGGCCATTCTGACTGGTGTGAGGTGATACCTCATTGTAGTTTTGATTTGCATTTCTCTAATGATTAGTGATGTTGAGCATTCTTTCGTGTGTTTGTTGGCAATCTGTATCTTCTTTGGAGAAATGTCTGTTTAGGTCTTCTGCCCATTTTTGGATTGGGTTGTTTGGTTTTTTGATATTGAACTGCATGAGCTGTTTATATATTTTAGAGATTAATCCTTTGTCAGTTGCTTGGTTTGCAAATATTTTCTCCCATTCTGAGGGTTGTCTTTTCATCTTGTTTATGGTTTCCTTTGTTGTGCAAAAGCTTTTAAGTTTGATTACATCCCATTTGTTGATTTTTGTTTTTATTTCCCTTTCTCTAGGAGGTGGGTCCAAAGGACCTTTCTGTGATTTATGTCATAGAGTGTTCTGCCTATGTTTTCCTCTAAGAGTTTGATAGTATCTGGCCTTACAATAGGTCTGTAATCCATTTTGAGTTTATTTTTGTGTATGCTGTTAGGGAGTGTTCTAATTTCATTCTTTTACATGTACCTGTCCAGTTTTCCCAGCACCACTTACTGAAGAGGCTGTCTTTTCCCCTTTGTGTATTCTTGCCTCTTTTATCAAAGATAAGGTGACCATGGGTGCGCGGGTTTATCTCGGGGCTTTCTATCCTGTTCCACTGATCTATATTTCTGTTTTTTTGGCCAGTACCATACTGTCTTGCTTACTGTAGCTTTGTAGTGTAGTCTGAAGTCAGGAAGCCTGATTCCTCCAGCTCCATTTTTCTTTCTCAAGATTGCTTTGCCTATTCGGGGTCCTTTGTGTTTCCATACAAATGGTGAAATATTTTGTTCTAGTTCTGTGAAAAATGCCAGTGGTAGTTTGATAGGGATTGCATTGAATCTGTAGATTGGTTTGGGTAGTATAGTCATTTTCACAATGTTAATACTCCCAATCCAAGAACATGGTATATCTCTCCATCTGTTGGTATCATCTTTAATTTCTTTCATTGGTGTCTTATAGTTTTCTGCATACAGGTGTTTTGTCTCCTTAGGTAGGTTTATTCCTAGGTATTTTATTCTTTTTCTTGCATTGGTAAATGGGAGTGTCTCCTAAATTTCCCTTTCAGATTTTTCATCATTAGTGTATAGGAATTCAAGAGATTTCTGTGCATTAATTTTGTATCCTGCTACTTTACCAAATTCATTGATTAGCTCTAGTATTTTTCTGGAAGAGTCTTTAGGATTCTCTGTGTATAGTGTCATGTCATCTGCAAAGAGTGACAGCTTTATTTCTTCTTTTCCGATTGGATTCCCTTTATTTCTTTTTCTTCTCTGATTACTGTGGCTAAAACTTCCAAAACTATGTTGAATAATGGTGAGAGTGGTCAACCTTGTCTTGTTCTCGATCTTAGTGGAAATGGTTTCAGTTTTTCACCATTGAGCACAGTGTTGGCTGTTGGTTTGTCATATATGGCCTTTATTATGTTGAGTAAGTTCCCAGCACAGTGTTGGCTGTTGGTTTGTCATATATGGCCTTTATTATGTTGAGGTAAGTTCCCTCTGTGCCTACTTTCTGCATGGTTTTTATCATAAATGGGTGTTGAATTTTGTTGAAAGCTTTTTCTGCATCTACTGAGATGATCATATGGTTTTTATCCTTCAGTTTGTTAGTATGGTGTATCACATTGACTGATTTGCATATATTGAAGAATCCTTGCAATCCAGGGATAAACCCCACTTAATCATGGTATATGATCCTTTTAATGTGCTGCTGGATTCTGTTTGCTAGTATTTTGTTGAGGATTTTTGCATCTGTGTTTATCAGTGATATTGGCCTGCAGTTTTCTTTCTTTGTGACATCTCTGTCTGGTTTTGTTATCAGGGTGATGGTGGCTTTGTAGAATGAGTTTGGGAGTGTTCCTCCCTCTGCTATATTTTGGAAGAGTTTGAGAAGGATAGGTGTTAGCTCTTCTCTAAATGTTTCATAGAATTCGTGTGTGAAGCCATCTGGTCCTGGGCTTTTGTTTGTCAGAAGACTTTTAATCACAGTTGCAATTTCATTGCTTGTGATTGGTCTGTTTATATTTTCTGTTTCTTCCTGGTTCAGCCTTGGAAGGTTGTGCTTTTCTAAGAATTTGTCCATTTCTTCCAGGTTGTCCATTTTATTGGCATATAGTTGCTTGTAGTAATCTCTCATGATCCCTTGTATTTCTGCAGTGTCAGTTGTTACTTCTCCTTTTTCATTTCTAATTCTACTGATTTGAGTCTTCTTCCTTTTTTTCTTGATGAGTCTGGCTAATGGGTGATCAATTTTGTTTATCTTCTCAAAGAACCAGCTTTTAGTTGTACTGATCTTTGCTATTGTGTCCTTCATTTCTTTTTCATTTATTTCTGATCTGATCTTTATGATTTCTTTCCTTCTGTTAACTTTGGGGTTTTTTGTTCTTCTTTCTCTAATTGCTTTTGGTGTAAGGTTAGGTTGTTTATTTGAGATGTTCCTTGTTTCTTGAGGTAGGATTGTATTGCTATAAACTTCCCCCTTAGAACTGTTTTTGCTGCATCCCATAGGTTTTGGGCCGTCATGTTTTCATTGTCATTTGTTTCTAGGTATTTTTTGATTTCCTCTTTGATTTCTTCAGTGATCTCTTGGTTATTTAGTAGCATATTGTTTAGCCTGCATGTGTTTGTATGTTTTACAGTTTTTTTCCTGTAATTGATATCTAGTCTCATAGCGTTGTGGTTGGAAAAGATACTTGATACGATTTCAACTTTCTTAAATATACCATGGCTTGATTTGTGACCCAAGATATGATCTATCCTGTAGAACGTTCCATGAGCACTTGAGAAGAAAGCGTATTCTGCTGTTTTTGGATGGAATGTCCTATAAATATCAATTAAGTCCATCTTGTTTAATGTATCATTTAAAGCTTGTGTTTCCGTATTTTTTTCATTTGATCTGTCCATTGGTGAAAGTGGTGTGTTAAAGTCCCCTACTATGATTGTGTTAATGTGGATTTCCCATTTTATGGCTGTTAGCATTTGCCTTATGTATTGAGGTGCTCCTGTGTTGGGTGCATAAATATTTACAATTGTTATATCTTCTTGGATTGATCCCTTGATTATTATGTAGTGTCTTTTTTTGTCTCTTGTAATAGTCTTTAAAGTCTATTTTGTCTGATATGAGAATTGTTACTCCAGCTTTCTTTTGATTTCCATTTGCATGGAATATCTTTTTCCATCCCCTCCCTTTCAGTCTGTATGTGTCCCTAGGTCTGAAGTGGGTCTCTTGTAGACAGCATATGTACGGGTCTTGTTTTTGTATCCATTCAGCCAGTCTATGTCTTTTGGTTGGAGCATTTAATCCATTTCCATTTAAGGTAATTATTGATATGTATGTTCCTATTCCCATTTTCTTAATTGTTTTGTGTTTGTTATTGTAGGTCTTTTCCTTCTCTTGTGTTTCCTGCCTAGAGAAGTTCCTTTAGCATTTGTTGTAAAACTGGTTTGGTGGTGCTGAATTCTTTTAACTTTTGCTTGTCTGTGAAGGTTTAATTTCTTCATCGAATCTGAATGAGATCCTTGCTGGGTAGAGTAATCTTGGTTGTAGGTTTTTCCCTTTCATCATTTTAAATATGTCCTGCCACTCCCTTCTGGCTTGCAGAGTTTCTGCTGAAAGATCAGCTGTTAACCTTATGGGGATTCCCTTGTATGTTATTTGTTGCTTTTCCCTTGCTGCTTTTAATATTTTTTCTTTGAATTTAATTTTTGATAGTTTGATTAATATGTGTCTTGTGTTTCTCCTTGGATTTATCCTGTATGGGACTCTCTGCACTTTCTGGACTTGATTGACTATTTCCTTTCCCATATTAGGGAAGTTTTCAACTATAATCTCTTCAAATATTTCTCAGTCCCTTTCTTTTCTCTTCTTCTTCTGGAACCCCTATAATTCAAATATTGGTGCGTTTAATGTTGTCCCTGAGGTCTCTGCGACTGTCCTCAGTTCTTTTCGTTCTTTATTCTGCTCTGCAGTAGTTATTTCCACTATTTTATCTTCCAGGTCACTTATCTGTTCTTCTGCCTCAGTTATTCTGCTATTGATTCCTTCTAGAGAATTCTTCATTTCTTGTGTTGTTCATCATTGTTTGTTTGCTCTTTAGTTCTTCTAGGTCTTTGTTAAACGTTTCTTGTATTTTCTCTGTTCTATTTCCAAGATTTTGGATCATCTTTACTATCATTACTCTGAATTGTTTTTCAGGTAGACTGCCTGTTTCCTCTTCATTTGTTAGGTCTGGTGGGTTTTTGCCTTGCTCCTTCAACTGCTCTGTGTTTCTCTGTCTTCTCATTTTGCTTAACTTACTGTATTTGGGGTCTCCTTTTCCCAGGCTTCAGGTTCGTAGTTCCCATTGTTTTTGGTGTCTGCCCCCAATGGGTAAGTTTGGTTCAGTGGGTTTTGAAGGCTTCCTGGTGGAGAGGACTGGTGCCTGTGTTCTGGTGGATGAGGCTGGATCTTGTCTTTCTGGTGGGCAGGTCCGTATCTGGTGGTGTGTTTTGGTGTGTTATGATTTTAGGCAGCCTCTCTGCTAATGGGTGGGGTTGTGTTCCTGTCTTGCTAGTTGTTGGGCATAGGGTGTCCAGCACTGTAGCTTGCTGGTCCTTGAGTGGAGCTGGGTCTTAGCATTGAGATGGAGCTGTCTGTGACAGCTTTTGCTGTTTGATATTATGAGGGGCAGGGAGGTCTCTTGTGGACCAGTGTCCTGAACTCAGCTCTCCCACGTCAGAGGCTCAGGCTTGACACGTGGCTGGAGCACCAGGACCCTGCCAACCACACGGTAATCATTCTTTTATGTGGCGGACCAACAGTGGGGCAGGGAGAGTTGTTTGTCCAGGCTAAATTCCAGCTGGAGGAGGTCATGGAGAGGACATACTGGTTGGACGGAGACGTGGACCCAGGCAATTCAGCAGCTCAACTATCAGGTTAGCGGAGGCACCTTCCACCTAAAATGTTTATATTACATTTTATTTTAATACTTTGTCAATACTTTCTCGTACAAGTTGACTTTTCCTAAAGGAAGACTTAAGAAAATACTCCAATTCTGGGATGATTTGATAACTGCTTTGAGAATTAAATCTTCTCATGCTGATCTGCTTGGCCATCTTTTGTGGCTCAGTGAACTTCAGGGATGTTTAGTTCCATCAACCTTCAAGTTCATGAGTCTTGCATGTGTTCTCCTCAACTGTCCATTGCATTCCCTTCCCTGAAGAATTACATTTAAATTATTTTGTTTGTTTAAGGTAATCACTAATTAACATAGGCTTTCCTATATTTACATTTCGGTGAGGTTTAGACCTCACAATAGCTAGAAAATAAAATATAAATCTACTGTTCAAAAGGAAATTTTTAAAAAGCAGGTTCAGTGAGTGTGAATTTTAAAATTTGATACCAAAAAATCCCCAATTTTAGAAAACATCAATTTTATTTAAGTTAATGGGTGAGTGAGTGATTTTTTTTTTAAGGAAATAACTCAGGAAAGGGCTGATAATTTTATTATAATAATATGATAGCCAGATCTGGTGGTTATTCTCTTGGGGATGTATCCTATGGCCTGCCTTTAATATTATGAAAAAATATTAAATAAATACGTGTAATTTAACATGCAATAATGCGATGAAATAAACTCCATAAAAGGGGCACATACCACTGGGTTCCCTCAATGCTGGGGACTGTGGGAAATGAGAATATCTGATGGGTCGTGTTGCTTGTTGGCCTGTGAATCTGTCTTCTTGTTACCAAGGAGGCCCTTGTACATGCCAAGTCCAGTGAGAGCTCTACACACAGGGCAGGGATGCTGGGATGAAGACCGTCCCATCCCCAGACTGAATTCTAAGGAAGCCAGGTGATCCTAGGGACAAGGGAATAGATGCCCGGCTGACCACTTTGCTTTTCATTTGGGGCTGAGAGAGGGAGGCAGGCCTGCATGGACCCTATAAGAGGTACACAGTGTGCCCTTTAGAATCACAAGGTGATTCTAGACATCACCCAGTCCAGCCTTTTCATTGTGAAGATGAATTGGGAAGCCGGGTCCAGAGCAGGGAGGTGACTTAATCACACCTGGTAGAGTTAGAGGCAGAGTCAGCATGATGTACTAAATCGCTGAATTTAAATCCAGGATTTTTACAGCTAGCTCCTCTATTTTGTACCCTAAGAGTCTAAAACAGTAATAAGAAACCTTTTTAAGAAAATTCAGAAAAAATGAAAATGGAAGCTGTCTCTTTAAAGAGTACTATCTTGGGCTTCCCTGGTGGTGCAGTGGTTGAGAGTCCGCCTGCCGATGCAGGGGACACGGGTTCGTGCCCTGGTCTGGGAGGATCCCGCTGAGCCCGTGAGCCGTGGCCGCTGAACCTGCACGTCCAGAGCCTGTGCTCCACAACGGGAGAGGCCACAACAGTGAGAGGCCCTCATACTGCAAAAAAAAAAAAGGAAAGAGTACTATCTTTCTCTTCTAATTCTTTTTCTCCCCCAAAATCAAGAAGGGTAGTATCTGCATCAGTTTCAGCATTCTCATATTTCTTCTCTGTCATGAAATCCTCTCCCCTTTTTCACTATGATAGCAGTCATTGCAAAACTGACTCCCTTTGCCAAATCTAATCTAGTTTGGGAAGTATGAGCTCTCTACGTTAAAGATCACAAAAGTTCTCAGTTTTATTGCAACCACATTAGTTGCAAAATACAGTTGGTCTCACTGGTCCTCCTAATATTGTAACCTAAATCTAAGGAAAACTTTCCACTGCAATAAGGTAAACAGTATTGTCATTAACACAAAGAGAAACTCTGAAGTTCAGTTATTGAAACAATTTCATGAGCTGCTTTTCTCTTTTCGGCACTAGCCATTGCAGAGAAGCAGGGCATTGCTAAAATTTATTTAGGAAAAGGTCCTCTCGGCCCCTCAGTCCTGGGCTAAATACCTAATCACCCTCCCCCATGGGTCTGTGCTCGAGGGGGACGTACGGGCCTGGGCACCCCGTGGAACAGTTCCACTTCTTCCTGCAGTCCCACTTTCAACCACAGGATCCCCGGCTAATCAGAGCCTGCCAGGTACCCCTGCTGGGTTTGTCACACCAGCCAGCAGCCTTGGAGGGCTGAGCAGGTGCCAGCTGTTTGACCCTCTCAGAGGAGATTCAGGAATTGAGATGGAGGCCTTGGGCCCTGGGTTGCTCGTCATCACTCTGAGACCTTCATGAAGTTTTCTGTTTTATTCAGTGTTCTGTGGCTGACACTACCATTTTGGTGTTGATGCCTTGTTAAATCTAATTTTAAAATGAAGCTATGGTATGGAAGGTTCACCTTTTCAAATGATCCTCAGTATGTATATTTAGTAAAGCGAATGTAAGAAACTAATAATGTTACCTATTCTTGCTGAACAAGTCATCCCAAAACCTAGTGGCTTAGAATGACAGCCATGTTCTTTGCTGATGAGTCTGTGGGTCGGCAGTGTGGGCTGGTTGGTTCTTAAGCTTCCTTTACCTAGAATTGCGCCTGCAGCTGCAGTCGTGTGGCAGGTCATCTGGGGTGGGAGTCTAAGGTGGCCTCGCTGACGTGTGGCAGTTTGCCAGGCCACGTTACCTGCAGCAGAACAAAGCAAGCGCCAGGGCCCAGTTCAGAGTCGGTGTGGGAGATGACCACACCCCCAGGAGGCGTTATTCACTGGGGAGCCATGAATACTGTGAATTATCTCCCTTCCTTCCTCCCTAGTAGAAGGGTTCCCAGGTTCATCAGCATAAATAGAATGACTCTGATGTCATTCTGAGATAGTTAGCCAATAATTTTTTCCACCCCCTTCTACTTTTTATTTAAATGAATTATAATTTAGCCATGTCAGGGGTCAAATAGGGATCCTGAGCACAAGTTGTAACAAAATGTAAAAGCTCCCGCTATATTTTAGATGTATTGTTGAGCCATTTGTAAGTGAGATGTTGCTGTGTTTCAGACCTCTTTACTATGCAAAGCCGCCATCCATGCAGGAGTAATTGCAGATGAAGTGGGCGGTCAGATTGGCGTGCTTCTGCGCAGAGGCATGAGTCGATACGAAGGGATCCTGGCCAATGGTGTGCTCTCAAGGCAGTAAGTACTTTGCCTTTTGTTCCGAGTGGAAGGTAACCCCGCAGGCACAAGTCATCAGCTCACAGCCTGGAAAGGGCTGCAGGCATGTGATACCAAGGGCATGTCAACTGGGAAAAATGTGTGTGACTGCTTAGAGCAGCATTGATGCTGTCAGTGTGGAAGACAAATGCAGCAATAAAAAAGCTCACTGACAAGTAAGTTAGGATAGCACACATCCGAAGCCCCAGGAGAGAGGAGCATTCTACTCTCAGGTGCTCCAGCGGGAGGGGATAAAGCTTATTCCTCTCTAGTTTTTCCTGATTCTGTAAATTACTGATCATCACCAATATCACCAGAGATACTGAAGGAGATAAGGGACTGACATAAACCCAGCAGAACCACTGAACTCCCTAGAGGATCCCTAGAGACAGTCTCTTAAGGATGAATAATAGTTGGGAAGTGAAAATAAGATGGCTTTTTTTTTTTTTTTTAACATTGTTAACTTCTCTGTTCCGTGTTATCCTCTGATCTTTTAGCTTCATAAGAAAAAAGTATGTCAATTGCTTTAAACACTTCAACCTCAGCTTTTAATGCTTTCAGGTTTCCTCAGCTTCTAGGGTGGAAAACTAGAGCTGTTTGAACTAAAATAGGCCAGCCTTGTGATCCAGCTGTCCACCAGTATAAACAGGCAGCTTGGAATGGTCCAGAGGGACACTCGCTTTGGAATGGATGGCTGCCTACTGAGGGAACAGTGCTCCTTGAGCCACTGTACAGTGTCCTTGGGGATTGGTTCCAAGACCCCCGTGGATACCAAAATCCATGGATGCTCAAGTCCCTTATAATAAAATGTCATAATCTTTACATATAACTATGCACATCCTCCCAGGTACTTTAAATCATCTCTAGATTATTTATACCTAATACAATGTAAATGCTATGTAAATAGTTGTAAGTACAATGTAAATGTTGTGTAAATAGGCGCCAGCATGTGGCAAATTCCAATTTTACTTCTTGGAATTTTCTGGAATTTTTTTTTTTCTGAATATTTTCACTCTGTGATTGGTTGAATCTGGGGATGCAGAATCTGCAGATACAGCTGACATATATGCACATGTATGTGTACACACATATGTACTATTTACATAAATAAAATTTTATAATATATACACATGTATTATATATACTTACATATATGCACACACATATGTATATACATTTTTTTGTTTTTTATTTTATTTATTTATTTTTGATTGCATTGTGTCTTTGTTGCTGCGTGCCGGCTTTCTCTAGTTGCAGCGAGCGGGGGCTACTCTTCATTGCAGAGCACGGGCTCTAGGCGCACAGGCTTCAGTAGTTGTGGCACATGGGCTCAGTAGCTGGGGCTCGCAGGCTCTAGAGTGCAGGCTCAGTAGTTGTGGTGCACGGGCTTAGTTGCTCCATGGCATGTGGGATCTTCCTGGACGAGGGCTCGAACCTGTGTATTCTTTAACATCTTTATTGGGGTATAATTGCTTTACAATGGTGTGTTAGTTTCTGCTTTATAACATATACATATAGTCATTCTTTTTTGAGGATTTTAAAAAAATTTTATTGGAGTATAGTTGATTTACAGTGTTGTGTTCATTTCAGGTCTACAGCAAAGTGATTCAGTTATACATATACATATAGTCATTCTTTTTTAGATACTTTTCTTATATAGGTTATCACAGAATAGAGTTCCCTGTGTTATACAGTGGGTCCTTGTTGGTTATCTAATGTATAGTAGTGTATGTTCATCCCAAGCTTCTGAATTATCCCTACCCCCCAAGTTTCCCCTTTGTAACCATAAGTTTGTTTCAGGTATCTGTAAGTTTGTTTCTGTTTTGTAAATAAGTTCATTTGTATCATTTTTAAAAATCAGATCCCACATTTGTATCATTTTTAAAAATCAGATCCCACATATGAGTGATATCATATATTTGTCTTTTTCTGACTTACTTCACTTAGTATGATAATCTCTAGGTCCATCCTTATTGCTGCAAATAGCATTATCTCATTCTTTTTTATGGCTGAGTAATATTCCACCGTATATATGTACCACATCTTTATCCATTCCTCTGTCAATGGGCATTTAGGTTGCTTCCATGTCTTTGCTGTTGTAAATAGTGCTGCAATGAACATTGGGAGAATCTGTTTCTTTTTATGTTTTTTATTGTTTGCTCTATGGATAATAAGGTGCTGTTTTAGGAAGGTATCAAGCTGTGGCCTAGATTTGTTAGGTGCTGCTGTCTCCAAATAGGAACGAAGAACTGGCCTTTGGCTTTAAATCTGTTTTTGGACCCTCTTGCCTGTTTGAATACATTTGAATGTTTCTTTTGTAGAAAAATAGGATAGTAAAAAGTTTAACTTGTACTACTTGGATTTTATTTTGCTTTTGAAGAAAAGTTATTTAAACTATTAAGTAAAAGACATAATGTTCTCGATTCTGCTACATCAACTGGACTAAATACATATGAAGTCACTTTATATAATTTAATATTAAACTTTGATGCGAAAGTAAGAGTCCAGAAATCTAAACCATTAATGAATTAGGAAAAGTTTTGCTCCACATTCCATGTAGTTATTTGAACTAATAATGGTCCGATTTTTGTTTTGGTGGAAGTAGACAAAGTCTAGAATTATGTCAAGGCCCCTTCTCCCTTCTGGCTCTGTGGTTTGGCACCATCTTTTTGTACTGAACAGAAAAGAGTAAACTGTGCGCTCATACAGTCTCTTCCACTCGTTTTCATTCCCAGATCTTCAGGGAGCAGTTGTTTTGATCTGTGCTGTTTCGCTGTTGGGGAGGCACTGTACATGCGGTCATTGAACTTCTGTTCCCACACATGATTGTTTGGCGTTCAGGAAGAAACACAGAAGGAAGCATTGCAGCTGAGGAAGAAGTGGTCCCTAAAGTAAATATCTAGGGTTCTTCTGGGATTCATCCCGGGTCAGGTCACTTCCTTGATCTGAGGAGACCAGAATGGAATCAGGAAGAGCGATTGACCTCACACAGAGGATGATGGCTCAAACCATCTGCAGGGAAGGCTTTTCTTTGTTTACCTCAGGCTCTTCCTGATTGCTTCTACAGCCCTCTGGGAAGGAAGGCTGGCAGTTCCTGGAATCTGATCGAATTCATTCACCCTAATGTGTGACTGCCTTAGAACCCCATTTTCCCTAGGGGGTTTTCAAAGAGGAAGCTTATTTACCTATAGAATTCTCTAGTGGTTGAATTTAATTAGCTTAATTGGGTGAAATGGAAAAACATATTCCAGCTGATAATAGAGGAAAGCCAGGCAGAGAGATCTTAGCAGCAGAACCTTACCCAGCATTTTCTTCTCAGGATGAACTCCAAAGCTAACCTTCTTTCCTTAACTTCTCTTTTTCAACAACAACAAAGTAACTATTTTAATGTCTCATGGCAGTGGGAGTGCGTTTAGGTGATCGGGGTTGCAGCAGTATTATTTGGGCTAATCTGGGCCAAACTTCAAGTGTAATACTTCATGCAGGAACATTAGAGAAAATGCAAAAATCAGTCAAAGAGAGGCTCTGAAACCTTAACAAATTTAAACACAGATTGCAACAGTGTGCACCTTTCTTTAAAGGTTAGGAAAGCTGGGTCCTCACCCCTGCTTGGCCACTAACTGTGAACTGAAGAAGGTCCCATGACCCAGGTGGGTCTGCATTTTCTCCTGTACGAAATGATTGGTGCCTGCGTTATATTCAGCACAGATTATAATAGACTCTTGATGTGGAAAACCATGGAAAACCAGGGCTTACAGAGTCTCTGCCTGAGGGTGGACAAAGAATATGAAAGAAAAACCTGTTACTTAAGAACAAAAACAAAATGTTGCTGTGAAGGTGCTTCTGTCCAGACTAGTTTTGGATTCTCTGTGGATTTCACATTTCAGTACCCTTTCTGTCCATTACTGCCACAATAATTCAGAGTTAAACATTTAAAATAGGAGTACTCTCAGATTGTAAAATAACTGAACATGACAGCGACATCTACCTTTTTTTGTTTATCTGTAATATCTAATGTAGTAAGTACGATGCATGTAAGATTAATCTTGAGAATTCCAAGTTCTCTATTCATTCTACATATTGTTACAGCATTGAGTTGGTGAGGGATTTACAAAAAGATACATGTGATCTCAGGCCTTAGGAACCTCTTTTCCGCAGAAGGAGACAACTGCCGAGCAAGGCTGATTTGATAAATTCACCAGGAGAGTAATACAAGGTACAGAACTGGGGGGTCCAGAGGCCCAGGGATCAATGCCAGATGTGCAGGCCTGTCTTGCAGCAGTTCAGGACCCGTCAGTGAGGTGCTCTGAGTTTTCTCCAGCTGCACCTTGTCATCCAGAAGCAGGAGCTGGTTCATGGTTTGGTGTCCTTACTGCAGTAGGTAGGAGTGTGACTGGAGAGAGAGAGACCCGGGCGGAGGCTCTTTGCGGAGCGACGCTGCTGGGGCAGGACCCCTCAGGGAAGGAGTGGAGAAGTCTGTAGGGAATTCAGCTAGACTGACATGCTCATTCTTTTAAAAGTGATCAGGCATCTTCATGTCTCAGTGGTCCTTGATTGTTGAAGCGAGTGGGGCGCTGTAGGGGTGCCTTCTGAAGCAAAGGGAGTGTTCAGGGCAGCCATCCTTTCTGTCTCCATCACTACGTATTCATTAATTGGGATTTAAGTGTGGAGACTGTATATGTGCCTGTTCCTTCCCAGTACAATGTGGCGTGATGGAAACAGCACAGGATTGTG
This sequence comes from Lipotes vexillifer, assembly GCF_000442215.2. NCBI lineage: Eukaryota > Metazoa > Chordata > Mammalia > Artiodactyla > Lipotidae > Lipotes > Lipotes vexillifer. The sequence continues at coordinate 4,258,543 of NW_006781997.1, read as the reverse complement.
ATTCAAAAGCAGTATCTCAAGAGTCCTGGCTGCTTGTCACCTCTATGAATTTAGGAAAGTTGCTTACCTTCGAAGGGCCTGAGTTTCTTGGTCTATGAAATACCAATGACAGAGATAATAACAGTAGCCTTGCCGGGTGCTCTGAGGACCACGTGGGGTGTGGGAGGGCTCTGAGCCCCATCCTATAGCGCTGTACCAGTCATTAAGATCCAGTTAAGCAACTAACCTCCTTATCTTTGTGTTTATTATTTCAGTGGTTCCCTGTCAGACAAGCGATTTCTGTTTACCACCAATGGTAAGGATCATGCTTTCCTTAAGAATTTGATATTTTAAAATCTTCAGGGGTAGTTTATTCTTCCATACCCCTCAGATGATATGGTTTAAAAGATTAATTTTTTCTTTTCCCCTCAGGTCATGTAGCACCAAGTATGCTGTGACTTAAAAATACATCAGACAATAAACCCAGTTAACATTAGGAAAAAAAATTTTTTTCTTTATAATCTAAAACTTTTGCCAGAAAAAAATGAAAATTTGAAATGACAGTTAAGGTAAATTCCTTTATGTCAGATTTTAACAGAAAAATCTTTTGAGCAGTGCAATTTGATGTGTGTATCTGGAATGACGTTATTGAAAATGAATAGCATAAAGGCTTTTTAGCCCCTCTGTCATGGAATATGTTCTGGGGACATATTCTCCCTCACATAAAATAACATTTCAAGGAGAACAATACAAACATGTCTTCTCTGCCCAGGAGGAAGACTGGCCTTTATCTGCAACCTCCACATTGTCTTGGACATGGTATAGTTAAGCTCCCAGGGGTGATGTTGGGTACAATTAACTGATCTTCAGAGCACCTGACGTACCTGCTCTTCAGGGGTAGAGAGCGTGGAGTCCTCCCTCTGATCAAGTGAGAAGAACCTCAGCATTTTCAGCTTTTAGGACACCTTGTACTTCGTTGAAATCATGGTGAATTTAGATTAGAAAGGAAAATCTACAGTGGGGACAAAGAGATGTCACTTATAGGGGATATAAGGTCCATTAAGAAGAAAAGCAGCAATAGTATCAAGATACCACAGCATCAGCGAGTCAAATGCAAGTCTGAATCATTAAAAAACTAGTAATTAAACAGTTGATTCAATATCAGAATGGAAGTAAATCAACCGAGTAATTCTAGGTGAAACGGGGTGCTTTGTTTTTCTGGTTTTCATTTTGTGTCTATATCTGAAATAGTTCCCTGCCCTTTTTTTCTAGGTTGCAGCAGATCCTTGAGTTTGGAAGCTGACCGGCAAATCAGAGCTTCTTCTTCTTGGGAGTGGATCAATGAGACCGGAGAGCAGGTCCGTTGGTCTCCTGGCCAAGCCCGACTTCAGGACCAAGGCCCGTCATGGGCTTCGGGGGACAGGAGCAAGAACCACAAACGAGAGTGGCTGAGGATAGATTTGGGAGAGAAAAAGAAAATAACAGGTACTGAAACGAGTGCAGTTTCACAAAACAAGATGACTTGCAGTTGAAATTATGTTTTGAATTTGCACAGGTGCCCCCACCTCAGAGTACTCCATGTCTTTTTTTTTTTTAAATCTTTATTGGAGTATAATTGCTTTACAGTGTTGTTAGTTTCTGCTGTACAACAAAGTGAATCAGCTATACGCATACATATATCCCCATATCCCCTCCCTCTTGCGTCTCCCTCCCACCCTCCCTATCCCAGCCCTCTAGGTGGTCACAAAGCACCGAGCTGATCTCCCTGTGCTATGCGGCTGCTTCCCACTAGCTATCTGTTTTACATTTGGTGGTGTATATATGACCATGCCACTCTCTCACTTCGTCCCAGCTTCCCCTTCCCACCCTGTGTCAAGTCCGTTCTCTACATCTGCGTCTTTATTCCTGCCCTGCCACTAAGTTCATCAGTACCATTTTCTTAGATTCCATATATATGTGTTAGCATACGGTATTTGTTTTTCTCCTTCTGACTTACTTCACTCTGTATGACAGACTCTAGGTCCATCCACCTCACTACAAATAAGTCAGTTTCGTTCCTTTTTATGGCTAAGTAATATTCCATTGTATATATGTACCACATCTTCTTTATTCATCTATTGATGGACATTTAGGTTGCTTCCATGTCCTGGCTATTGTAAATGGTGCTGCACTGAACATTGGGGTGCATATATCTTTTCAAATTATGGTTTTCTCAGGGTATATGCCCAGTAGTGGGATTGCTGGGTTGTATGGTAGTTCAATTTTTAGTTTTTTAAGGAACCTCCATAGTGTTCTCCATAGTGGCTGTATCAATTTACATTCCCACCAACAGGGCAGGAGGGTTCCCTTTTCTCCACACCCTCTCCAGCATTTATTGTTTCTAGATTTTTTGACGACTGGCGTGAGGTGATACCTCATTGTAGTTTTGATTTGCATTTCTCTCATGATTAATGATGTTGAACATCCTTTCATGTGTTTGTTGGCAGTCTGTATATCTTCTTTGGAGAAATGTCTGCTTAGGTCTTTTGCCCATTTTTGAATTGGGTTGTTTGTTTTTTTGATATTGAGCTGCATGAGCCGCTTGTATATTTTGGAGATTAATCCTTTGTCAGTTGCCGTGTCTTTTTCAAAAGTAACAAATCTTCACATTGTCTCTGTGGGAAGAACCTGTATGCAGGGGGTAAGGATGGATGTGTGGGTGAGAGAGCTGATATCTCCGTGCTGAAACCTTTTTACGGCATATTGTCAGTGTGAAAACACTCATCTGTCATCACGTTTCTAAATGCAGATAAGAAAAGCAGGCCTGTAAAATGATTTGCAATTTCAAATGAGAGGGAAAAACAGAAAAGAAACCTGAAGTTATAATACATGTTGTATAACATATTTTTTAAACTAACCCATAAATAATATTTTCTTACAAGGAATTAGGACCACTGGATCCACACAGTCAAATTTCGACTTTTATGTAAAGAGTTTTGTAATGAACTTCAGAAACAACGACTCCAAGTGGGAGACCTATAAAGGAATTGTGAATAATGAAGAAAAGGTAAGAGACACTCTGGAGGAAGGAACTGAGTAGGAGAGTGGGCCTCCAAATATTTTCATCAGTTCATCAGTGTGTTTCCAAAAACAGATGCACAGCACCCGATTACTTAGCCTTTGAGTGCAAAGCCTTGTATCTTCAATATCAAGCATGTCTATAAAAAAGCAACAGACATAGAATCCTCACTTTGATTTCATATAACCAGGTGTGAGTAGATTGATAAAGACCTAGAAACTAATAGAATCTTCAGGTAAAGGTTACCTGTTCCTACAGGTGTTTCAGGGCAACTCTAATTTTCGGGACCCTGTGCGGAACAATTTCATCCCTCCCATCGTGGCCAGATATGTGCGTGTTATCCCCCAGACGTGGCACCAGAGGATAGCCTTGAAAGTGGAGCTCCTTGGCTGCCAGATTGCACCAAGTAGGACTCAGGGTGAGTCAGTGAGTTACTGGATTCTGGTCACCTTCTTTCACAAATTGTTGTTATTAATGTGGTTTCTCTAACATCTCTTCTCGCTCAGGTAATGACTCATTGGTGTGGAGCAAAACAAGCCTAAATACTGTTGGTTCAACTAACAGAGAAGATGAGACAATCTTAAAACCCATCCCCTCTGAAGAAATGCCCAAAGGTAGGGCAGTTATCGTTTTGCGGTTTCTTAAGGAATATAACTTGTACTCCAGCCAATAATACGGTAGCTTCAACAACATTCTTTTTTTCTGTGTCATATAAGTGTCTGGGGGCAGATGGTCCAGAGATATCTGCACATGTGTAAAATAATATATGTCCACACTTTTCATTACACTATTGTAAGTAGAAAAAGACTGGAAACAAACGTGTGCCCTTCAAACACTATGTAAATCTTTTATAGAAAAATAAAACAATAGCACATCCATATCATGGAATACTCTACAGCCATAAAAAAAGGAATGTGTTAGTAATATAGAAAGTTCTCTGAGACACACTGACAGCTTAAAAACATAAGCATGGTACAGAACAGTTTACATAGCACTCGACCATGTGTGTAAAAGGGGGGGGTGATACAGCATCTCTCTCTCTCTCTCTCTCTCTCTCTCTCTCTCTATATATATATATATATATATATATATATATATATATATGTATTCATCCAAGTATATCTGGAAAAATGTCAAGAAACATAATTTCACATAGAGGAAGAACAGAGGTGGAAGGGAGACATTCCATTCCATACCTTTCTATACATTTTTTTTCCTTTGCGGTACGCGGGCCTCTCACTGTTGTGGCCTCTCCCGTTGCGGAGCACAGGCTCCAGACCCGCAGGCTCAGCGGCCATGGCTCACAGGCCCGGCCGTTCCGTGGCATGTGGGATCTTCCCGGGCCGGGGCACAAACCCGTGTCCCCCGCATCAGCAGGCGGACTCTCAACCACTGCGCCACCAGGGAAGCCCTGAATCCTCTCTTTTTGCTTTCCAATATCAGTAAATGCCTAGCATGTATTCTTGTCCCCGACATGTTAAACCACTGAGGACCTTTCAAATCAGTATTCAGTTTTAGATCATGAAATTTGGTTGCTGTTCATTTCTGCTGTAATATGATGTCTTTTCCCCTTCTTAGGGTTAAACGTCATAACTATTGTTACTCCACTGGTGCTCCTCGTCCTGCTGGTTGCTGGAGTGGGAATCTTTGTAGTCCTTAGAAAGTATGTGACTTCACATTTAAAAAAAATTTTTCTCGAATTATGTAAACAGTCACAAAAGTTTACTCTTCGTATGTTCATGTGTAGAAAGCAGCATTACTTCTCCCAAGATAAAATGTGAACTTCTATTTTAAAAACAAGTTGTATAGAGGTAGAAAATATCATGTATTATTTTATGAACAGTACTTATCATTTAGAAATCTTTTCAGTGGGATTTTTTGTCTTGATAGGAGGAAGAAGAAAGGAAATACTTATGGATCAGCTAAGGCTCAGAAAACAGGTTGGTTGAAAAAACTATCTACAGTTTTATTCTGTCCTTGAGGAAGGGCGAGAATCTGCTGATTAAAAGCATGATTAGGTGCTTTTAATCAGCAGATCCTGATTAAACCCTACACTTATATGGTTTAAGAAATAAGATCTAATAGCTTTAAGTTAACAAATCTACCAGGAAGGAATATATTGTATCCTGTCTCTTAATTCAGAATCTTCATAGCCAGTTTATTTTTACTTTTGTTCAACATCATCCCATCATTTATCAAAATTAATTAATTACTTTTTTTTGGCAACTGGAATTTACATCACCACGCTGCCTGTCACCAAGGAGAAGTTATAAAATCCCCATCTGTGAACTGGACATTGCCCGGCACTCCCAGCATCTTCAGGCCTCCATTGTATTTTTCACTCTAGGGAAGGACTAGGCAGGGCGGGTTTCAGAAAATCCTTAGGACACAGGATGCCAAGCAATGAGTCAGCTGCAGTCGAGAGAGAGGGCAGCAGGGCAGGACCCTCCTGAGAATCTCAAGGACCACCTGGGACTCCACCTCCCTAGGCTCTAAACAGCCAGCTTGCATTGACCCCTCACAGTCACAAACACCATGCCAGTGCAGATTAGGGAAAACCATGCCCAGGTGGTCTGACCTAAGGATAATCTGGGACCTGACGGGTACACAAATACATTTTACCCGCAGAGTAGAAAGCATGGTTGGGATGGTGTGTGCTGTTGTTGTTGTGACCTCATCATGCTGTGTCCACCACACACACCTGGAGAGCTGTGGTTGTGTATCTGTCACAGTCAGCTGGCAAAAGGCAGCCTGACCTCTGACTTAACCTGGAACCTGTGGTGGAGTAAATGTGTTACACTTCTGAGAGATTAGTTTGTTTCATGTTATCTTTATTCCAGACTGTTGGAAGCAGATCAAATATCCCTTTGCCAGGCATCAGTCAGCTGAGTTTACCATCAGCTACGATAATGAAAAGGAGATGACACAAAAGTTGGATCTCATCACAAGTGATATGGCAGGTAGGTACCAAGTCTCCGTGACCATGCTGTTAGCCAGGAGGTGCTGCTTATGGGAGAGGGGAGACCAGGAAGAGAAATAAGACCAAAATCTTTTGTTTAGATGGGGTCTAGTAAAGCAGTAATTTGTGACATTTTCTCTCTGCTCTGCACAGAGTTACAAAGTGACACTGAAATATTTCCCAAAAGCCCCATTCAGCCAAGGCTCTTACACCTGCAGGGCCTCTAATGACACCCAGAGCAATGGTCCTGAAGTACCAGTGAAATCTGGGAGCCCTTAACTAATCTGTTTTTGTTACTAAGGTTTTGATTAAGGCACTAGGAAAAAGGGACTAGAAAGATGAACTGAGCATAGCTCCTGCCCTTGACGAATTGGAGGTAGGAGATGAAGGAATCTGTTAGAATGGCCTCAAGGTCCCTGACAAGCCATTATTGAGAGTCAAGCTTCTCAAACGATTTGTGAGGAAGGATCCAGTTTTTGCCTTTTATTTCTTTAATCCATCAAGGACTAAAATTTTTGTAAAATACAGTATAAATTAGTAAATGAAATGTTTAAAAAGACAAAATACAAAGCTCTAATTTTCTAATAGGTTCAAGGGACATAAAATCACTCCTCTCAAATTGCTGCAAGATCTGAACACTTTCTATCCATTTGTGCACTTGTCTCTTTACAGATCTGTCACAAACAGTTCTCAGACAGGTAGGCATCCACAGACCACTGTGAGTAGCACTGCTCTAGCTTTTTGCTACTCAGAGTGTGTTCTGAGGACCGACAGCAGCATCTGGGAGCTTGCTAGAAATGTGGGCTTTCAGGCCATGCCCCAGGGCTACTGTTATATACGAAAGTCAGAAAGGTACCAATGGAAAGGCTGCTTGACCTGCTTCAGGGGCAAAGGGAGTAATTCTCCAGTCAGAATCCGTCTTCTTGTTCCTTTCCTCGGACAGTTCAGGCTCTGCCTCGGGGGTGAGGCGAGGAGAGTGGAGAGCCCCTCCTTTCATTCTCCTTTAGCTTCTGGCCCAGCCTCTTCTTCCTCGCTGCGTGGTCCTTCTGGGCACCTGAAACATGCAAGGCCCCACTCTTGCCTCCACTCATCTGCAGTCCCACCCACTACACTCCAGAGCTCCCGGCAGAGCCATTCCCTTCCTTTTTATCTGCTCTGCAGCTCACATCCAGACTTCCCTCCTGGTCCCCAGTAAGTCAGTAATTCTTGCCTGCTGGACATCATCTCCTGCAAGTGTCACCAGGTCCTCAGGGGATCCAAAATTGAACCCATCGTTCCTAACCCTTAACCTATGTGCTCTGTGCATTCCTTTTCTAAGTGGCTTCTGAATGGGCATCCCAGTTTTCAGGGCTTAATATCTGGGAGGTGTCCTCTTTGGTCATACCCTCCCTACGTCATTGGTGACAAATTCCTCTGATACCTGTCCCCAAAGTGTGGCCTTTCCAGAGCTGCTGCCAGTCCCCTAATTTATGACTTATATGTCTCATTTCTCTGCTTTTTGGGTTTTTTTAATCTTTCCCTCTTCAGTCTCCCTCCATGGTTACCTCTTCTGCCAGTCTCTAAATTTAGAATCTTTGTAGGTTTCTACAGCATTAAACCAAACTTCCTAGCAAGGCACTCAGTGCCCTCCATGATCTAGCACATGGATAACAGCTCGCACTTGGGACACGTGTTCAAATTCTTGACCCACTGGCTGCTACCTGTGTAATCTTGGAAAAATTAATCTCTCTCTGCTTCAGTTTTCCATTTGTAAAAGGGAATAATAGACCCTACCTCATAGTACTTTTTTTCCAGAGGATTTAACTAATTGATATCTTAATGTCATAGAATAGTGCCTGGCACCAAGTAAGACTCAGTAAAGCTTTGAGCTTTATCCTTATCATTAGCCCCAAACCTATTACTTTGGTCTTCATATCCTATTAAATTCCTCCATGTCCCTCATGCTCTGGCAACATCACACTCTATGTTCATGGTTGTTTAACACGTTGTTCAATCACTTTTCCCTTTCCTGACAGTGTTACCTCCACCTCCAAAACGTGGCCTTTCAGGAGTCAGCCTAAGAGCTCCCCGTGAAGTTGTTCCCTCCTACCCCTAGGTGTGGTTAGAGGTTAGCTCCGCCTCTCTAGGTTCCTCGGAGCCTTGAGGCTTCCTAAAGCACCTGTGTAGTTATGTAAACCCCTAAGTGTGGCGTCTGTGCCTTTTACATCTTAATCTTTCTCTTCCTGCCCCGTACACGTCAGGCCCTCAGCAGAGCACCCCCTCTAGACAGCCAGTTTGTGGGTGTATGGTGTGGGGGGGGGGCGGGGCGCGGTGCACAAACATCTGCCCTTTGGGTTTCAGATTACCAGCAGCCTCTCATGATTGGCACCGGAACGGTCACCAGGAAGGGCTCTACCTTCCGGCCGATGGACACCGAGGCCCATGAGGCGGGGCCGGACGCCGAGGCTGGCGGCCACTACGACTGCCCCCTCCCGGCCGGCCGCCACGAGTACGCCCTGCCCTTGACCAACCCCGAGCCCGAGTATGCCACGCCCATCGTGGAGCGGCACCTGGCCCGGGCTCACACCTTCTCGGCGCGGAGCGGCTACCGCGTGCCGGGGCCCGGGCCGGCGCACAAGCACTCCCTCTCTTCCGGCGCCTTCTCCCCGGCCGCCAGCTACCAGCTGCCGCCGAGCCCCGCGCCCGCGGACCCGGGCTACGACAAGCCCAAGGGCGGCGGCGGCTCAGCCGCGGGGCGCGCCGATCCCACCTATCAAAAGCCGCAGGTCAACCCCGCGACCAACGCTGCCTACTTGGCCCCCAGAGACTGCCTCAGACCCCTCAACCAGACGGCCATGACCGCTCTGCTGTGAACACACTGTGAATGAAAGCTGCTGTGGTACTGAGCGCCGGGCTGTGCGCGCGCGAGAGAGAGACAGAGTGAGTGTGTGCGCGCGCGCGCGTGTGGTTTAACAGGATCCTGCGGTGGAGTC
>NW_006781997.1:4231461-4249565 GCF_000442215.2 Lipotes vexillifer | reverse complement strand
CCCCCCCCCCGCCACTGTTTACAGAATTGTGCAGCTGGTTTTGTTCTGACCCTTAGGGAGTCTGTTGGGTTTTGTGGGGCTAGAAAAATTAGTTTTCAGATGGCATTTTTCATTTCTCTAACTGTGATACCGAGCTGCTTCGGTGTAAAATGTGCAATCTGTACAGAATTGTATTTAACAAGAATTAAAGTTAACTTAAGTTTGCTTGTGCAGATTTTGGTTCTACATGGAGGTTATGTAGGAGAATGCGGCTGTTGCAAAAAGGTATATAATAGTAATGTTCACTTTTTAAAGATATTTTATCTGATTGATAGTGTGTTAGCAGCAGGTCTGTTTAAACTTAATCTTGTTGTTATTATGGCTCATTTCCTTTCCTCTGATATGGAGAACTAAAAGAATTGTTAACATTCTTCTCCTGGAAGGAATGAAATTACTTGAAGCAAGAAAAGCACACCAGGGTGGTTGTTTGTTTGCAATTATGACTAGATTAAAAAGAACAAACAAACAAAATACACCACCTCAGCAGCTGCCAGTTCCTTAGACTCCACTTCAGGTGGGGATGCGCAACGCCTGTGAAGGCGTGCAAGGTGCAGGAGGTCTCTGGAGCCTGCAGGGGCCTCGCAGCTGGCCTTCACACTGCTTCTCGGTCACCTCAGGCCTGGCAGATACTTGCTTTCACATGCAAGTGTGCCTTTTCAAACTGTCTGCAAAGCCAAATGCTGAGACTTAACGGCAACCAAAACTGCTCTCTCAACAAACTGAATGAAGGTGGCCCAGCAATTACGCTGTAAATTACTGTGTCAGATGCTTTTGTACCTCAGATTAAAAATATGCTGAGGTCAGACACCCACACTTTTCATGACTTTATTCAGAAATAGCACATCGTACTCTGAAACGCAGAAAAGTTACCTGACATGTGTTCTTACAAAAGTGACTGAGGCCAAATCTACATAGAGCTTTTCTACTGAGATGGTTGGAAACTGAACTAATTTTGTAAGAAAAAATTTCCCCTCGAGTATGTGTCTGTAATTCCAGATTAGCCCAGACTTCAGCTGTACCTCATGTTCAGTGGTTTTTACCTGAGCTTGCTTTGTGAGTTCACGGTGGGGGGATTTAACCTCTTTTGCCAAAGAGGAAAGTGTATGTTTGTTTGTTTTAATAGAAAATGTGGACCAAAAAGATACTTTCCCTAAAAATGTATTATAATCCTATTTGCATGACTGACTTTCTGTGAAACATAGATTTTAGAATACTGAGGTGCTGGAAGGTCACAGCAGACTACCTGTGGTTATTGTGGAGGTTAGACCATTTACCTTGTGAGTTTACATGGTTTTCTACGAATACTAATTGCAATAAACTATGCCAAACCAAAGTACATACCCCAGTCTCTCACTGGTGTCCTGCTTGCTGGGCTACTGAAGGCACTTGAGGCTCAGCCTCCATAAAAGTGCAAGTGGTGCAGTGGAAGGAGCATATCTGGCTTCCTCTGGTTGGTCCTAAGTTGGAACTGGGGACAAAAATTATGGAAGCTGTCAGTTATTAATAAAATCTTAGTGATTTGGGATCGATTGTTTCATGCATTTTAGTTTGGCTTCCTGGATTGTTACAAAAAGTAACAATCCAGTCTACAACTTGTAGACTTCCTATAAGTCTGACTTTACAGCAGGCCGCCGGGTTCTGGGCTGGTGACTATGGATGATGAGTTGGTTTCCCGTGCTTACTGCTCTGCACTGCCAGCCAGAGTTCCGTTTTTACTTATGGTATGGCCATGATCCATTTGTATATTCAGTTGGTCATTATATAACCCTAAGCCTCAGTTTCCTCATGTGTAACAAGGATGTGAATGTGCCTTCCTCCAAGGCTTACAGATAAGAATTAATTGTGACATTTGGGCTGTATATATTTTTAACATTAAAATATTAGTCCATAAAAACAGACTTCTTTACAGTGGGGCTGGGTCCATCTATCACATTTCTTCCCTGTATACATGATCTAATCATGACAGAAAGTGGGAGAACAGGACTTTGTTTTGGAACACCGCTTCCTCAGAATGGCCTACTGTGTAACCTAGCATGGGCAGTGGAAAAGTCTGTCTGATACACCCAACACAGCCAAGCCTAAACTAGAGGACAAGAGCAGGAAAATACTGTTTATCTTTTCCACTGTTTTGCAACATTAGCACATAAGATAAGGCAATTGTCTGTTTTTTTTCTGTTATCAAATCCTATTGGGAGGCAAAGATTGCATTCTGTCACTTTTTACAATTGTGGTGGAAACACATCTGCTCTGACAGACAAGACTAAGCTGTCCACAGAGGCTGCTGAAACTGTGCTCTGGGTTCTACTACTATGATTTACACTTGCACCAATATTTATAATCAGCCTAGAAAACCTCTGGAAAGGATGCTAGAGATTTTTCTGTGTTTATCTTACACTGCTTAAGATTCTTAGCAGAAACTAAAATCAAATTTATATTATATGCACAACTGTAGACACCATGAATAGCCTTTCATAAAAACATCATCACAAGGCCTCTCATAAATACATACATCAGTTCAGCAATCCAAGTATAGCCACCAGCTTCGCCTCACTATTCTCAAAATGCTTCTCTTGCATTCATTCATGCACCAAATATTTATTAAGGTTCTGAGAGCAGTGCTCACCCTGTAAGAGAGAGCACATGCCTAGGCTCTTGCCAGGAACGGGGAGGAGCTGAGTCCCACTAATGAGAAGCTAGGGTCCAGCTAGCAGTCCCTCCCCAAAACACAGCCCATCCAGTCACCCAGTGCCCTTCTCAAAGCCACACTTGCTGTGTTCATGGCCCACTACACATCTCTCATCTCCCACTATGGGTCTCTCACCCAGCCTCTCCCTATTCTGGGAATAAATTCCCCTAGAGGCTTTTAAGATTTTTCACTCTGCTTTTTGGTATTCTGCAATTTTACCACTTTGTGTTGGGCTATAAATTCATTTGTATTCACTTGGGACTTGTGCTTCTAGAATCTTAGGATTCATCTTTATCAACTGTGAAAATGTCTCAGCCCCTTTTTTCCAATACTACTTGCCTCTTTGCTGTTTTCTTTATTCAGTCCTGGAATTCCTGTTGGATGCTCATTGGACCTTCTCATTCTATCCCCCATGTCTCTACATCCTTCTTATTTTCCATCTCTTTATCGTTCTGTGCTGCGTTCTAGGTAAATTCCTGAAAGACAACATGGCACAGTTGTTGAGTGCGTGGTGGACAAGGCACCAGAACTTCTCTGCACCTGTTTCCTTGCTTGTTACCTGGGGGAAAACAAATACTCTCCCCCTACCTATGGCTATTATGAAGATTAAATGAAGCTTTCAGAGCACCGTCTAGCCCACATGAAGCACTGTATAAGATTACATATTACACTCCAGTTTACTAATTCCCAATTCTGCTATCTAATCGGCTGTTTAATCATTGAGGTTTTAATGTCAATTATAAAAAAATTTCTGGACGATCTACTGATTCTTTTTCAAGTCTTTTCTACACTGTCTTGGTATTTTCTTTGGCTTTGATTCCTTCTTTTAATCATTTGAAACCTACTAATTTTAAATTCTCTTTGATTGTTCTGTTATCTTCATCTCATTTGGAGTAAAAGCCAAAGTCTGTGCAGTGATAAGGCTCTGTCAGCACTGTCCAGGAAAACTTTTGCAAGAATGGAAGTACTCTCTGAGCTGCTCAGTAGGGTAGCCACCAGCCACCTGCGGCTATGGAGCACTTGAAATGTGGCTGGAGTGACTGAGGAATAAATTTAAAATTTTGTTGAATTTTCATTTATTTAAATGTAGATGGCCACGTGTGGCTACTGTGTTGGACAGGACAAATCTGTAATCTGCGCCCCCCATCGTGCTGTCACCTCTCTGACCTCATCTCCCACTTCTCCCACCTTGTTTACCCCATGCCAGCCACGTGGGCCCTCTGGCTGTCACCTACACGTGCCAGGGACACACTCTGCACTTGCTGTTCTCTTCCTGGGAAGCTCTTCCCCTAGATAGGTGCACGGCTTGTTCTTTTACCTCTGTCAAGTCTGTACTCCACTGAAACCTCCACGACCTCTTCCTTCCTCTCCCTGGCAGAAGACTGCACATTTCTCCTCTAACATATTTTCCATCTCCTTTCCTACTTTACTTTTCTCCTTAATCTGTGTCACTAATCCAGCACAGTTTTGTTTTCTTGCTTATTATCTGACTCTCCCACTAGACCATATCCCATGAGGGGAATGACTTTTGTCTGTTTTGTTCCCTGCATACTCCCAGCACTTAGGACAGTGTTCAAGAAGTATTTGCTCAGTGAATGAACAAGCAGAAGTTCTTGAGGCTCTGTCCTGTTTGTTGTTTCTACCGACTCTTGTTTGTGATGGTTTGTGTCTTTGTGTGGTCTCAGACTTTTGATTGTGAGCAATCCCTCAGCAGGGCTTTTTCCTCCTTGTGAAAACTTCATGACAATGTCCTTTCTGAGGGGTTTCGAATTTGTATCTGTCAGGTACACTAGGTAGGTCTGCCAGATAAAATACAGGATACCCAGTTAAGTTTGAATTTCAGATAAAAAACAAATAATTCTTTAGTTCAAGTATGTTCTGTGCAATGGGACAGATTTATACTAAAAAAGTATTCATGTCCTTTAATTTTTATTTGCTAAATCTGGCAACCCTAATACCAGGAATATCACCCACCCTGCACCGGTTTGTATTTTAACTTTTGGACTGGCGGTTACTAGACTATACTGAAAGACCCAAGCCTGTGTGCAGCACAGCCCCCTGGTTTTAATTCCTCAGGGGAGACTGCCCTTGGCACCCAGGGTTATTCATTCATCCTTTGTTGTCTTATTGGGCAGATTTTTTTAGGTTCACTCTTTCACTGTTCCTGCCATGCCTAACCCCAAATCTTGTTTCCTATCCCTTCCTGGAGGTTAAATACCCAGCATCTAAGGAACTGAAACCCTCCCCAACCCCAGGATGCCCAGAGGCTCAGCTCCAGTCAGTGCTTGTCACTCTACTTGTCAGTTTCTTCTTTGATTCTGTTACCTGGATATTTCCCTTTATTTCTTAAGATTAGCTGGGCCTTTTAAAGAATTCTGATTTTATTTTACCCAGAAATTCATAGTTTTTCTTATTTAGTCTGCCATCTTGGAATGATACCTCCCCAACAGACAGAAGATAGCATATTTATTGCAAATAGCACAGGCTTTAGAACCATGTAGAACTCAGGTTTAACCTGGGATTTAATCTTTTTAAATACATGATTTCAGGCACATTATACTGGTGTTAAATTAGTTAAACAAGGAGGACATGAGACTGATGTGGCTCTAATGCCATGGCAGCATAGGTAAGCAAACCAAAATCTAAGCCTGTAAATAACTCAAGGTTATGAAATGGAAAGCTAAGGACAACCAATCACAAATAGCGAACTAGTCTTTACGCTCTAGCCAATCAAATAATTTCCTTTCTTTGCTTCCATACTTTCTCTTTCTTCTGGCTCCTTTGGTGGAGTGCTCCTAACTACTTCCAGCTTGTCTCTACCCAATTAGAATCCATAAATGCTCAAATAAACTCTTAAAAATTTTAATATGCCTCAGTGTATCTTTTTTATGTTTTTTTAAGAAGATGTTGGGGGTAGGAGTTTTAGTAATTTATTTATTTATTTTTGCTGTGTTGGGTCTTCGTTTCTGTGCGAGGGCTTTCTCTAGTTGTGGCAAGTGGGGCCACTCCCCATCGCGGTGCGCGGGCCTCTCAACATCTCGGTCTCTCTTGTTGCGGAGCACAGGCTCTGGACGCGCAGGCTCAGCAGCTGTGGCTCATGGGCCCAGTTGCTCCGCGGCATGTGGGATCCTCCCAGACCAGGGCTCGAACCCGTGTCCCCTGCATCTGCAGGCAAACTCTCAACCACTGTGCCACTAGGGAAGCCCAACCTCAGTGTATCTTTTAACACTGGTGATTTCTAAACCCACTTCTTTATCCCTAAAGTGGAAAGGATTATAAAAGGGCTGTTGTGGGGGCTTCCCTGGTGGTTGAGAGTCCGCCTGCAGATGCAGGGTACACGGGTTCGTGCCCTGGTCCGGGAGGATCCCACATGCTGCAGAGCAGCTGGCCCTGTGAGCCATCCGCTGAGCCTTTCTCCTCTCAACCAGGGAGACTTGCAAAAAAAAAAAAAAAAAAAAAAAAAAAGGGGGGGGGGTGCTGTTGTGAAGGCTAATTATATCAGTGTTTTGCATAGAGGTGATCAATAAATACTGCCTCCTTTTCTTTCTGCCCAATCTGAAGTCTAAATTGTCTTCCAACACCATTTCTTTTAGTCCTTTTCAAGTGGAGCCCGCCTTTTCTCTTCAACTATCCCACAATGCACACCTTCCTCCTGATTCCCACTTCCCCATCCACTCTCTCCTTCAGCCCCATGCAAAACTCTCTGCCTTTATGATACTCGTGCCAGCTAGCTCTACCACCTTTTCTTCTCCGTGTGTCACCTAATATCTTCCAAGCCATTTTCCCCATTGACTGAGGGCTGTCACCTAGCTCAATTCTTCTCTGTTTTTCCTCTGTTAATCATGTTGAACAGTTCAGTGTCCAACACGGTCACTTGTATGATTTTTTTGACATTTACTCTAGAAACCTGCAGTTCACTTAAACCACCTCCACACATGTCCACACTTGTTATCAGCAAGAACTCCAGCTCTGAAATCTTAATAATAATTTTGTCTCTGCTCAAAACCTCCAATTCTTCTGATTCCTCACCTTTTATACTACTTATTCATTGATCTCATTAAGAGATTTAGTTTAATTTCTTTAATGCCTAGATCCCGTCATTTTCCTCTGGTTGCTAAGCTTTTTCAGTTGCCTCTTCTTCCCCATCCATCACTTGAACTGTTTTGTCTGAGCATTTTCACTCTATAGTCTCTCCTGGACTGCCAAACCTGAGGCCCCGACAACGTAAGTGCCCTTCAGGAAACCATCTTCGCATCTCCATCACTGAAGCAGAAAAACACTGTGTAACTATTCACACAGGGGCTCTTACCAACTCCCAGTTTCCAATTTACCTGGGGCTCATTACTCCTCAACCCTTTCACTTATCTTGGATCCATTTCTTTTTCCATCTCTCTCAGCAGCTATTCCAAAGCAATGCCACTCTGCACAGTTTCCCTTTACTCTGAGATCTTGCCACCTCCTTCACCTAGGAAAGTCATTAAAATCAGATCCTACAACTAACTACCTGTCCATCCCTTTTCCCACAAAAATCTGTATCTACTCCAATCCTTCCCTCCTGTGTCGACGGAAAAGGTGTTTGAAACCTTCACCCACTGCCTCTCCCTCACCTCTGATTTCCCTCCAATTATTTCCATTTCCCTTATTTTCAGCTTCTCCCTCTGAACTGGTATCTTCCTCTCGACCTATATAAACTTGTTCAAATCTCACAAACGTAAAAACTCTCCCTTGATATCCCAAGCCCTTCTAATTACCTGTCCTCTTTCTTCCAAGAGCGATCTAAGCCTAGAATTTTCATATGCTTTATCTCCCATTCTTTTTTCTAATGGAATTTTTATTTTCTATAATAACTCTTTCCATTTGTTCAAGCCTTCTTTTGCATCCTTTCAGGGCATTTTAAATGGTCTTCATATTACTAATACACATTTTTGGTTTAATTTATGCTTAGGTATTTTTTGTTGTCATTGTAAATGATCCCACACCCCTCCTTTTATATATCAAGAACCACTATGGCCCTAGTGGAAAAAAGCATGAATTCTGGGACTAGCCTGCCTGGGTTCAAATTCTGCTCTAGAAAATGTTATTTTACATCTCTCTGACTCCATTTCCTTATTTCTAAATGAAGATCATAATAGTATATACCCCATGGGGTTATGGTGAACACTGCAAGAGTTAATACATGTAAAACCTTTAGAACAGTGCCTGACCCATGATAAGCACTATGTTGGTATTAGCAGTTACAGACATATATATTTGAATATATAATTAATTTTTTGTCCTGATTGATTTGTTTACACACTGCTCCTTTACTAAATTCCTTATTTCTAGTAGTTTTTAGTTGATTTAGTTTTTTGGGAATGTGATCATAATGTCTGCAAATAGTGCTGATGCAACCTCCTTTATAATACTTATATGTACATTTAATTCCTCCAGTGCCATATTAAATGCTTCTAGCATCTCCCTACTAAACATGATGCTGGCTTTGGGGCACAGATTATGTTGGGGTATACATTATTAGATTATGTCCCTTTTTTCCCCTCACCAAGAATGGGTACTGAATTTGACCAATGCCTTTTCAGCGTCTATGGAATTAGAAGCAAATGATTTTCTTCCCTAGGATCCCTCTCTAGACCCAGCCAAATGATTAATTATACCAATAGATGCCCTAACGTTAAACATTTGGTTATGGTGTATGAGTCTATTAAAGTGCTGCTGAATTCACAGTGATAACATTTTATTTAGAATTTTTGCATTAATATTCTTTTTCAAGATACCCTTTCAATTTTTTCTTTGTGCCAATCCTTATCAGGTTTTTTTAGCTTGACAAAAACAATTTAGAAGTTTTCTTCTCTTCCTAGGTTCTTCGCTTGCTAGGCATTAGAATTATCTGCCCTTTAAAGGTTTAGAAGTATTGCCCTGTGAAACTATATATTGGAGTAATTTGTCAGGGTTGGCAGCAATCTGACAATTTTTTTCCTAGAGAAATCTGTTTATATTTTAAAACTTCAGTTTGGGTAAATTGTATTCTCTTAGAAAAGTTTTCAAATTTATTCATATGGAATTGGACAAAACAGTCTTTTGTTATCCTTTTAGTTCCCTCTGCTTTTATGGCTATTTCTCCCTTATTTCCTATTTTGTGCATTTGCCTTTAATACTCTTTCTATGACTGGTATAGCCAACAGTTTGTCTTTTTCCCCTGAAAAATCAGTTTTTAATTTTTTTTTAGTTCTACTATTTTCCCACTTTCAGAAGCTGATAATCCACTTGTTACAGCCATAGGCAGAGGTAAAAATGCCCTTAACAATGGTGAGGATGACAATAGGAAGGCACCTAGTGACAATGACACTTCCCTGAATGTCACGAACATTGCTTACTAAAGAACTGGGGACCGTAGGCAGGCGTGCGCGCGCGCGCACACACACACACACACACACACACACACACACACACACACAGAACATTTGTGTGTGGGGGGAAGGGGAATGCTATAGTCTCAAGGATGGAGGACTCTACTTGTAACTTGAGAAGTTCTTGCATTCTAACAGTCACTCAAATACAAAGAAACTATTTCTACTGAAATCCAGATCCAGCTCAACCATCATGTTTAAAAATCAAAACAGCTGGACTTCCCTGGTGGTGCAGTGGTTAAGAATCCACCTGCCAATGCAGCGGATACGGGTTCGAGCCCTGGTCCAGGAAGATCCCACATGCCACGGAGCAACTAAGCCCGTGTGCCACAACTACTGAGCCTGCGCTCTAGAGCCAAAAGCCACAACTACTGAGTCCGCATGCCACAACTACTGAAGCCTGCGTGCCTAGAGCCCATGCTCCACAACAAGAGAAGCCACCGCAATGAAAAGCCCGTGCTCCATAACAAAGAGTAGCCCCTGATGGCCACAACTAGAGAAGGCCCACGTGCAGCAATGAAGACCCAACGCAGCCAAAAAATAAATAAATTCATTAATTAAAAAAAAAAATCAAAACAGAATCAATCCTAGGCTTCATCAAACCTTGCACTATTTAAGAAAACTAAAAATAATTATTGGGAGAGCAAGACTGAAAAACCAACAATTTCATCTGAATTTCCTTTTTCCCTCTTTGAATATGGCCTATTAAAGATGAACCAAGAGATAGATATGAGTTCTGCCTCTGACACTTACTAGGTGTGTGACCCTGGAAAGTAATATCTTTCCTAGTCCTCAGTTTGTTCATCCTCATAATAAACATTATTTTTTTTGATAATCTTTATAAAGCCTTCCAGCTCTTAACAATAGGTGGCAGTAAAATATCACATTTGGAATCTTCTGCCCCCTGCTGGCATTTTAGCAAATTGCAAATTTTACCTTTCCAAAGCATAGAGTCTAAGTTTTAGTTGTCTGTTTTACGTTTTGTGTATCTAATTTTCCTTCTTATAGTCCATTCATCTATCATCCCTAGCCTATCAAAGGCTAAGGCTTTCTTTTATAACCAAATACCCTCTTTAACTTGAACTTTAAAACAATCTTGTTACTTTTGCTGTTTAAATCTTCCTTCTCTCCTAGTTTCTTTGAAAGTTTTCTTGCAATCTCCACTATCGTGAGGGACATTTATAATTTTCTTATGGTTCTATTTTTACTTTATAAATTTTGAGGCTAGTTAAAATTGGCATATACAAGATTGGCATTATTTTCACATTGGAATGTGAAGGTAGCAGGATACAAAATTAATATACAGAAATCTGTTGTATTTCTTTACACTAACAATGAAATATCAGAAAGAGGAAGTAAAAAAAAAATCCTATTTAAAATCACATCAAAAAAACCAAAAAACCCAAAACCTAGGAATAAATTTAACCAAGCAGGTGAAAGACCTATAAGCAGAAAACTATAAAACATTGATAAAGGAAACTAAAGATGATTCAAAGAAATGGGAAGATATCCCATGCCCTTGGATTGGAATAATTAATATTGCTAAAATGGCTATACTACCCAAAGCAATCTACAGATTTACTTATTTTTTATACAGCAGGTCCTTATTAGTCATCAATTTTATACACATCAGTGAATACATGTCAATCCCAATTGCCCAATTCATCACACCACCATCCCCACCCGCCCACCGCTTTCCCCCCTTGATGTCCATACGTTTGTTCTCTACATCTGTGTCTCTATTTCTGCCCTGCAAACCAGTTCATCTGTACCATTTTTCTAGATTCCACATATGTGCGTTAACATACGATATTTCTTTATCTCTTTCTGACTTACTTCACTCTGTATGACAGGCTCTATCTAGGTCCATCCATGTCTCTACAAATGACCCAATTTCATTCCTTTTTATGGCTGAGTAATATTCCATTATATATATTTACCATATCTTCTCTATCCATTTGTCTGTCGATGGGCATTTAGGATGCTTCCAGGACCTGGCTACAGTGCTGCAATGAACAATGGGGTGCATGTCTCTTTTTGAATTATGGTTTTCTCTGTGTATATGCCCAGTAGTGGGATTGCTGGATCATATGGTAATTTTATTTTTAGTTTCTTAAGGAACCTCCATACTCTTCTCCATAGTAGCTGTATCAGTTTACATTCCCACCAACAGTGCAAGAGGGTTTCCTTTTCTCCACACCCTCTCCAGCATTTGTTGTTTGTACATTTTGTGTTGATGCCCATTCTAACTGGTGTGAGGTGATACCTCACTGTAGTTTTGATTTGCATTTCTCTAATAATTAGTGATGTTGAGCAGCTTTTCATGTGCACCTTGGCCATTTGTATGTCTTCTATGGAGAAATGTCTATTTAGGTCTTCTGCCCATTTTTTGATTGGGTTGTTTGTTTTTTCAATGTTGAGCTGCATGAGCTGTTTTAATATTTTGGAGATTACTCCTTTGCTGATTCGTTTGCAAATATTTTCTCCCATTCGGAGGGTTGTCTTTTTGTCTTGTTTATAGTTTCCTTTGCTGGGCAAAAGCTTTTAAGTTTCATTAGGTCCCATTTGTTTATCTTTATTTCCATTACGCTAGGAGGTGGGTCAAAAAAGATCTTGCTGTGATTTATGTCAAAGAGTGTTCCTCCTATGTTTTCCACTAGGAGTTTTATAGTGTCTTGTATTACATTTAGGTCTTTAATCCATTTTGAGTTTATTTTTCTGTATGATGTTAGGGAGTGTTCTAATTTCATTCTTTTACATGTAGCTGTCCAGTTTTCCCAGCACCACTTATTGAAGAGACTGTCTTTTCTCCATTGTATATCCTTCCTTTGTCATTAGTTGACCATAGATGTGTGGCTTTACCTCTGGGCTTTCTATCCTGTTCCATTGATCTCTATTTTTGTTTTTGTGCCAGTACCATACAGTTTTGATTACTGTAGCTTTGTAGTATTAGTCTGAAGTCAGGGAGCCTGATTCCTCTAGCTCCAATTTTTTCCCTCAAGATTGCTTTGGCTATTCGGGGTCTTTTGTGTTTCCATACAAATTTTAAGATTTTTTGTTCTGGTTCTGTGAAAAATGCCATTGGTAATTTGATAGGGATTGCACTGATCTCTGGACTGCATTGGGTAGTATATTCATTTTCACAATATTGATTCTTCCAATCCAAGAACATGGTATATCTCTCCATCTGTTTGTGTCATCTTTGATCTCTTTCATCAGTGTCATATAGTTTTCTGAGTACACGTCTTTTACCTCCTTAGGTAGGTTTATTCCTAGGTATTTCATTCTTTTTGTTGCAATGGTAAATGGGATTGTTTCCTTAATTTCTCTTTCTGATCTTTTGTTGTTAGTGTATAGGAATGCAAGAGATTTCTGTGCATTAATTTTGTATCCTGCAACTTTACCAAATTCACTGATCTAGTAGTTTTCCGGTGGCATCTTTAGGATTCTCTATGTATAGTATCATGTCATCTGCAAACAGTGACAGGTTTACTTCTTCTTTTCCAATTTGTATTCCTTTTATTTCTTTTTCTTCTCTGATTGTTGTGGCTAGGACTTCCAAAACTACGTTGAATAACAGTGGCAAGAGTGGACATCCTTGTTTTGTTCCTGATCTTAGTGGAAATGGTTTCAGTTTTTCACCATTGAGAATGATGTTTGCTGTGGGTTTGTCATATACAGCCTTTATTAGGCTGAGGTAGGTTCCTTCTATGCCCACTTTCTGGAGAGTTATTATCATAAATGGGTGTTGAATTTTGTCAAAAGTTTTTTCTGCATCTATTGAGATTACATGGTTTTTATTCTTCAGTTTGTTAATATGGTGTATCACATTGATTGATTTGCGTATACTGAAGAATCCTTGCATCCCCGGGATAAATCTCACTTGATCATGGTGTATGATCCTTTTAATGTGTTGTTGGATTCTGTTTGCTAGTATTTTGTTGAGGATTTTTGCATCTATATTCATCAGTGATATTGGTCTGTAATTTTCTTTTTTTGTAGTATCTTTGTCTGGTTTTGGTATCAGGGTGATGGTGGCCTCATAGAATGAGTTTGGGAGTGTTCCTTCCCTTGCAATTTTTTGGAAAAGTTTGAGAAGGATGGGTGTTAGCTCTTCTCTAAATGTTTGATAGAATTTACCTGTGAAGCCATCTGGTCCTGGACTTTCGTTTGTTGGAAGATTTTTAATCACAGTTTCAATTTCATTGCTTGTGATGATGGGTCTGTTCATATTTTCTATTTCTTCGTGGTTCAGTCTTGGAAGGTTATTACTTTCTAAGAATTTGTCCATTTCTTCCAGGTTGTCCATTTTATTGGCATAGAGTTGCCTGTAGTAGTCTCGTGATGCTTTGTATTTCTGTGGTGTCCGTTGTAACTTTTTTCATTTCTAATTTTATTGATTTGAGTCCTCTCCCTCTTTTCTTGATGAGTCTGGCTAAAGGTTTATCAATTTTGTTTATCTTCTCAAAGAACCAGCTTTTAGTCTTATTGATCTTTGCTATTGTTTTATTTGTTTCTATTTCGTTTATTTCTGCTCTTTTATGATTTCTTTCCTTCTACTAACTTTCAGTTTTGTTTGTTCTTCTTTCTCTAGTTCCTTTAGGTGTAAGGTTAGATTGTTTATTTGAGATTTTTCTTGTTTCTTGAGGTAGGATTGTATTGCTTCAAAGTTCTCTCTTAGAACTGCTATTGCTGCATCCCACAGGTTTTGGATTGTCGTGTTTTTGTTGTCATTTGCCTCTAGGTATTTTGTGATTTCCTCTTTGATTTCTTCAGTGATCTCTTCGTTATTTAGTAATGTATTGTTTAGCCTGCATGTGTTTGTGTTTTTTACGGTTTTTTCCCCATAATTTATTTCTAATCTTAACAGCATTTGGTCGGAAAACACGCTTAATATGATTTCAATTTCCTTAAATTTACCAAGGCTTGATTTGTGACCCAAGATGTGATCTATCCTGGAGAATGTTCCATGTGCACTTGAGAGAAAGTGTAATCTGCTATTTTCAGATGGAATGTCCTATAAATATCAATTAAATCTATCTGGTCTGTTGTGTCATTTAAAGCTTATGTTTCCTTATTAATTTTCTGTCTGGATGATCTGTCCATTGATGTAAGTGAGGTGTTAAAGTCCCCCACTATTATTGTGTTACGACCAATTTCCTCTTTTATAGCTGTTAGCATTTGCCTTAGGTGCTCCTATGTTGGGTGCATATGTAATTGTTATATCTTCTTCTTGGATTGATCCCTTGATCATTATGTAGTGTCTTTCCTTGTCTCTTGTAACATTCTTTACTTTAAAGTCTATTTTATCTGATATGAGTAGTACTACTCCAGCTTTCTTTTGATTTCCATTTGCATGGAATATCTTTTTCCATCCCCTCACTTTCAGTCTGTATGTGTCCCTAGGTCTGAAGTGGGTCTCTTGTAGACAGCATATATATGGGTCTTGTTTTTGTATCCATTCAGTGAGCCTGTGTCTTTTGGTTGGAGCATTTAGTCCATTCACATTTAAGGTAATTATCAATATGTATGTTCCTATTACTATTTTCTGAATTGTATTGGGTTTGTTTTTGTAGGTCCTTTTCTTCTCTTGTGTTTCCCATTTAGAGAAGTTCCTTTAGCATTTCTTGTAGAGCTGGTTTGATGGTGCTGAATTCTCTTAACTTTTGCTTGTCAGTAAAGCTTTTGATTTCTCCACTGAGTCTGAATGAGATCCTTGCCGGGTAGAGTTATCTTGGTTGTAGTTTCTTTCCTTTTATCACTTTAAATATATCATGCCACTCCCTTCTGGCTTGTAGAGTTTCCGCTGAGAAATTAGCTGTTAACATTATGGGAGTTCCCTTGTATGTTATTTGTCGTTTTTCCCTCGCTGCTTTCAATAATTTGTCTTTGTCTTTAATTTTTGTCAATTTGATTACTATGTGTCTTGGTGTGTTTCTCCTTGGGTTTATCGTGCCTTGGACTCTCTGTGCTTCCTGGACTTGGGTGGCTACTTCCTTTCCCATGTTAGGGAAGATTTCGACTATAATCTCTTCCAATATTTTCTCAGGTCTTTCTCTCTTCTCCTTCTGGTACCCCTATAATGCGAACCTTGGTGTGTTTAATGTTGTCCCAGAGGTCTCTTATGCCGTCTTCATTTCTTTTCATTCTTTTTTCTTTATTCTGTCCCGTGGCAGTGAATTTCACCAATCTGTCTTCCAGGTCACTTATCCATTCTTCTGCCTCAGTTATTCTGCTATTGATTCCTTCTAGTGCAGTTTTCATTTCAGTTATTGTACTGTTCATCTCTGTTTGTTTGTTCTTTAATTATTCTAGGTCTTTGTTAAACATTTCTTGCATCTTCTCGATCTTTGCCTCCTTTCTTTTTCTTTGGTCCTGGATCATCTTCACTATCATTATTCTGAATTCTTTTTCTGGGAGGTTGCCTATCTCCACTTCATTTAGTTGTTTTTCTGAAGTTTTAATCTTGTTCCTTCATCTGGTATGTAGTCCTCTGCCTTTTCATTTTGTCTGTCTTTCTGTGAATGTGGTTTTCGTTCCACAGGCTGCAGGACTGTAGTTCTTCTTGCTTCTGCTGTCTGCCCTCTGGTGGATAAGGCTATCTAAGAGGCTTGTGCCAGCTTACTGATGGGAGGGACTGGTGCTGGGTAGATCTGGGTGTTGCTCTGCTGGGCAGATCTCAGTAAAACTTTAATATGCTTGTCTGCTGACGGGTGGGGCTGCGTTCCCTCCCTGTTCGTTGTTTGGCTGACTCCAGGAGGGCTCACGCCAAGGAGTACTTCCCAGAACTTCTGCTGCCAGTGTCCTTGTCCTCGCAGTGAGCCAGAGCTGCCCCCCGCCTCTGCAAGAGACCCTCCAACACCAACAGGCAGGCCTGGCTCAGTCTCCTATGGGGTCAGTGCTCCTTCCCCCTCGGTCCTGATGTGCACACTACCCTGTGTGTGCCCTACAAGAGTGGAGTCTCTGTTTCTCCCAGTCGTGTCAAAGTCCTGCAA
Organism: Lipotes vexillifer; assembly: GCF_000442215.2. Classification (NCBI taxonomy): domain Eukaryota; kingdom Metazoa; phylum Chordata; class Mammalia; order Artiodactyla; family Lipotidae; genus Lipotes; species Lipotes vexillifer. The sequence continues at coordinate 4,233,441 of NW_006781997.1, read as the reverse complement.
TCAAATTCTGTGAGCCTTCAAAGTCTGATTATCTGGAAATTCCTCCTTCTATTGCCAGACACCCGGGTTGGGAAGCCTGACATGGGGCTCAGAACCTTCACTCCAGTGGGTGGACCTCTGTGGTATAACTGTTCTCCAGTTTGTGAGTCACCCACCCAACGGTTATGGGATTTGATTTTATTGTGATTGCACCCCTCCTACTGTCTCATTGTGGCTTTTCCTTTGTCTTTGGATATGGGGTATCCTTGCTGAGTTCTAGTGTCTTCCTGATGATGATTGTTCAGCAGTTAGTTGTGATTCTGGTGCTCTTGCAAGAGGGAGTCAATCTACAGATTTAATGTGATCCCTATCAAAATACCCATGACATTTCTCAAAGAACTGGAAAAAATAATACTAAAATTTATACAGAACCACAAAAGACCCAGAAATGTCAAAACAACTGTGAGGAAAAAGAACAAAGCTAGAGGCATAATCATTCCAAACTTCAGACAATACTACAAAGCTACAGTAATCAAAACAGCGTGGTGTTGGTACAAAAATAGACATATAGATCAATGGAAAAGAAAACAGAGCCCAGAAATAAACCCACACACCTATGGTCAATTGATCTACGACAAAGGAGGCAAGAATATACAATGAAGAAAAGACAGTCTCATCAACAAGTGGTGCTAGGAAAGCTGGATAGCTACATGTAAATCAGTGAAATTAGAACCTCTCATCACACCACATGCAAAACTAAACTCAAAATGGTTTGTCATGACACCATAAAACTCCCAGAAGAGAATATAGACAAAACATTCTCGGACATAAATCGTAGCTGTATTTTCTTAGATCAGTTTCCCAAGGCCAAAGAAATAAAAGCAAAAATAAACAAATTGGACGTAATCAAACTTAAAAGCTTTTGCACAGCAAACGAAACCATTAACAAAAGAAAAAGACAACATATGGAATGGGAGAAAATATTTGCAAACAATACGACTGACATTAGTATCCAAAATATATACAAACAGCTGATACAACTCAATATCAAAAAAAACGAAGCAACCCAATCAAAAAATGCACAGAAGTAAGTAGACATTGCTCCAAAGAAGATATAGACAGTTCCCCAAAGAAGACATTCAGATGGCCAACAGGCACATGAAAAGATGCTCAACTTTCGTAATTATTAGAGAAATGCAAATTAAAACCACAATGAGGTATCATTTCACACCAGTCGGAATGGATGTCATCAAAAAGTGTACAAATAATAAATGCTGGAGGGTGTGGAGAAAAGGAAAGCCTCCTGCACTCTTGGTAGAAATGTAAATTGGTGCAGCCACTATGGAAAACTGTATGGAGGTTCCTTAAAAAACTAAAAGTAGAGCTACCATATGATCCAGCAATCCCACTCCTGGGCATGTATCCAGAAAAGATGAAAACTCTAATCTGAAAAGATACATGCACCCCAATGTTCATAGCGGCATTATTTACAATAGCCAAGACATGGAAACAACCCAAGGCCCATCAACAGACAACTGGTTTAAGAAGATGTGGTATATGTCTACAATGGAATACTACCCAGCCATAAAAAAGAATGAAATATTGCTATTTACAACAACATGAAACAACCTAGGGAATATTATATTAAGGGAAGTCAGACATAGAAAGATAAATATTATATGATATCACTTAAATATGAAATCTAAAAAATAATACAAATGAATCTATCTACAAAACAGAAACAGACTCAAAGACACAGAAAACAAACTTATGGTAATCAAAGGGGAAAGGAGGGGGGAAGGATAAATTAGAAGTATAGAATTAACAGATACAAGTTACTATACATAAAGCAGATAAACAACAAGGATTTATTGTATAGCAGAGGGAACTATATTCAATATCTTTTAACAACCTGTAATAGGAAATAATCTGAAGAAAAAATATAACTGAATCACTTTGTTGTATACCTGAAACTAAAACAATATTGTAAACCTACTATAC
>NW_006781997.1:4218401-4231451 GCF_000442215.2 Lipotes vexillifer | reverse complement strand
TATATATATGTAGCTTTCTCCATGCCTGATAATGCTTTTTTTTCCCCTTGATGTCTATTCTCTCTGATATGAATATTAACTATCTCAGCTTGCCTTTGGAGAATATATGCCTAGTGAATCTTCTTTATCTTTTCACTTTCAAACTTTCTGTATCCTTAGGTATGTTCCTCATAAAGAACTTTTTGCTGGATTTTTTTCCAATTTGAATCCTTTCTTTCAACTGGAGAGTTTAGCCCTTTATCAAGCACTGTCAAAAATCTAATCCCAGTAGCACTTCCTTGGCTTCTGCCAGGATACGCTAGCCAAATCTTACCTTTTTTGATGTGTGGTCTTTCTTCTCCCTTACCAGGCCCAGCACATCTGCAGCCAGGATTTGCTAGGATTTAACCCTAGTTATAGGCCTAGGAGCAAAGAAAGAGGAGAGGGGCAGTTACTGTCTTAGGCTGCGGGGGAGAGGGGGAAAAGGGTGGGAGGAGGAGGGGTGGATATCAGCCTCTGCAGCATCTTCCAGCATAAGCAGAGGTGACTTATCAGGGAAGGCTGGGCTGCTTCTGCAAGACTATAGGATGCAGTAGGGACTGCAGAGTCAACATCTTCAGAGGCATCCATCCAGGTGTCCCCATGGCATGTTTCAAGGTTCTAGGTTTTCCCTACCAGCACCTTGAATTTCACAAAATATAATGTGGCTGAACATTAAGTCAAGTCTCTGAAGTTTTGTGACTGTAACAATTAGATGCTCAGCCTGAATCTTGGCTGTTTCAATCCTTCCATTGCAGGAGAAAAGGCCTCCTTATGAGCTCCTCAGAGGTCCTTTGGCTCTCACATTTCAGTATTAACAGCTTGATAACATCCCTCAGTCTCTCATTATCCTTCTATAGGTCATCAATACAACCAAGCAGTAACTAGCCAATTCTGCTGTTTTTGTAGACACTGTCCTTTCTGTATTTATCAAACGCCTGCCTCACTGAACTTCTAGAGAATTCCTCTCCATGGGGATATTTGCCTAAGTTACCACCTGTTTCTGGGGTCTCTAAGACCACCCCCAGGTTGAGCGACTTGCTAGAAGGGCCCACAGGACTAAGAATAGACCTGTACTCACAACTGTGATTTATTACAGAGAAAGAACACCAAGCAAAATCAGCAAAGGGAAAAGGCACATGAACAAAGTCCAGATGAAATGAGCACGAGCTCCAAGAGTCTTTTCCCAATGGAGTCACATAGGATGAGCTTAATTCCTCCAGCAATGATGTATAATAATATGTATAAAGTACTGTCCACCAGGAAGCTGGCCTGAGCCTGGTCATAGGAGTCCAGGGTTTTTATTGTGCCCAGTCAAGTAGGCACTCTTTGCCTAGCATGTACCAAATTCATGATTCCCAGAAGGAAAGCAGGTGTTCAACATAAACTCTATCGTCTGTACAAACATTTCAGGCACAGTAAACCACTCTTATCAATTAGGGAATGGGGGGAACACCCGTGAAATCCAAACTGCTGGACAGTAGCCACAGGTGAACCTCAAAAGCAGGCCTTTCTAAGGATAACAGGTTCAGGCCTGCTTTGGTAACTCTTTTCTGCACACCATCTGTGAAATATCTTGTAACTGAGCCATAACCTTGTGCCAAGGCCTATATGTACACCACTTACCGGCCAGGATGTCATCCTCTTCATCCTTTGGGAGGGAGATGAACCAGCTCCTATTCTCCTATTAACCTGTTTTCTCAGATCTCACTCCTGGTGCACTTGTGTTAGTCTGGGTCCTCCAAGAAGCAGACACCAAGACCAAGAAGGGATCAGCTATAGAACAGACTTACTAGGGGCAGTGCTGGTGAGAAAAAGCAGGGTGGGAGCTGGGGTTGGTGGGAGGCTGGGAGGCAACCAGCCCCTGATGCAGGCATGACCCCAGGTAAATGGAAGAAGGAAGGTTGGGTGAAAGTGACTTAGAGACTATAACGCAATCCTAAAGGAGTCTGGCAAGACCGTCAGGTAGTCTTCAAGCCAAAGTGAAGGAGTCAACTCTCTGCCATGCTCAGTCCCTGGTTGGCAGCAGCATGAGGCAGAGCCTGTGCGTTAATGTGGGGATGACCAGAGTGCAGAGGCTGGAGGGCCTTCAGTCCCTTATGTTCCTTCCTGCTGGAGAGCTGAGGGGTGCATTCTCCTGGCTGCCACGACCATGACTGTAGCTCTCAAAATACACCTGAAAAACATTTGTGATCAGACAAATATTTAGCACCAACAGCACATGGTAATTTGCAATAATACCTTTCAGCTAAAAATTTTTTTAAAAAGGTTAATTATAAAACCCCTTAAATAAAATAATCTTTTTAATTTAATAAAAAGAACAATATCCTATGTGGGTGAATTCTGGGGAAAAGACTTTTCCAAATTGCTTGGTGAATTGGAAGCTGACACACAGCATATTGTATTATGACTAAATCAAAGTTACTCAATGACAAAAAAATACTTCTAAATGTTCATAACTCAAGTAATTTTTCTGAAATATGGTTTACATTAATTAATACTTAGAGTAAAATACCATTTGTGAGTTTTTCCTCCTGATTGACCTCAGATACCCTTGATAAAGAAAAAGCATTCCTACACATTCTACACCTAGTTTTTAGGTTGACTATAAATGACCACACGTACAACTTCTGAGGCAAACAAACTGAACAATGTTTATAGATATTTCTAAAATTATTTTATATACAATTTGGGAACTTCTAAATCATATATGCTTAGATGATAAAATGGATAAATACCTTCTTACATAGTATCTAATAGGATTTGTTTTCTAATTTTTATCAATGCTATCCTCAAAGGCAACATTTGTCATCAATATTTGCAACATAAAACTCACCCAGGGAGACTAGAGTTTTTGCATCTGCTACGATTCAACAGAAAACTGGTCCCACAGCTGCTCTGGCAGCTCCTTCCAACCAATATGCTTTTAACTAATTCAGATTAAATAGTTCCTAAAATCAAACAGTTAATTCCTACCAAAAAAGACTGTTCCACCATAGTAGCTAGGTTCAGCCTTTGCATGGACTTTATGACTTGCTGGTACAAATAAGAGAAGGTACTAGAAATAAATAATAAATAAAATATATAACATGAAAGAAGTGCAAAATGTTTATTTTTTTAATGCAATTAATACCATTTTAATGTAGGAGAGGCCATCTTTATTTACAGGCTAATAAAAAAATACTAAATTCAACACAACTAGATATAATACATTTGTCAAAAATCCTATAGATTTGAGGCTGACCTTCTGTGGAAGACTGGATAGGTGGGATAGTGATTACATAATAAGGATGTCAGAAATGTGCAACTTACACATGAATCAATATACTGTTTCTAAACATGAAAACAAAGTAAGTCCACGGTGGGGAGAACAGAACCAGCACCAATGACAAGCTGGGCTAACCTTTGACAACTGTTCAGCTAAAACCATTCAGTTATATTACCAAGGATCAAAAAACTGTCATCTCTTTTCAATCTATTTTAACAAGTCTCATAACCCAAATGTTGTCTGCCATCATATTCACAACAGACACTTAGAATTTTAGAAGTTAAATGTAAATATATACACACATACATACAACCCTCACACTCTTGAAAATTTTTTCTCAGCTATTCTGTTTGTGTGTGCATATGTATATTTTTCTCTTTCCTTTTTAATTGTAATGGCTTTTCAACAGTTCTCTCCTTATCTGTTTGGTTTGGTCCTTGAAACTCGTTATGAGTTTCTTTCCTGTAAACGTGAAAACATAAAAACTGTTTCTCATTCAGTCCTTTGGGAAAAGTCTGTAATTCTTAGTTCATCCCCCAAAGACTATATATTCTAAAATGAACTTTTAACTGAGTACTTTCTAAACACCTGATGGGAATCTCATAGTAGCATCTGAGCAACAGTGCTCTCACATAGGCCTGCAAAAGCAAGGTGAGGCAGGAATGAAATGGGAACTGACCTTTGCAATTTTAAACTACCTGGGAAATTTTTCATTCTGCTTATCAGCCCAAGAAAGTTTGTATCACAACCATCTCATACAATTCTTCATATTACACGGCGTCCTCATAGAAATGCCAATTCAAGGCTCTAAAAAAAAACGCTTTACAGACATATTAGTTCTTGAAAATCAAAAAGTGTTAGCTAATATTTCCTAAGGAATCAGTCTTAGTAGATAAAGGATACGCTCTGAAAACCTGCCATGGCCATCCCATCCCAGGCTGTGTTTTAAAAAGGTAAGATAACATGGTTTCAAGTCAAAACAAAAAGTTTTCAGATACGTGACAATGGAAATTTTTTTGACTAAATGAATACACTGGCTAAAATCCAGTTTGCAGATCTCATGTCATGCATGGGGGCATGTGTTGGAGCAGGGGATGCATAAGGAGAAGACTTTTTCTTTTAAGAGGCCTAGCCTGCCAGGAGCAAACAATAACACGTAGCTTGCTTATTCAGTTGTACAATTAAATACTAGCTTCTGCTTAGAGGCAACGCTATGCTACAAGGTATTTTAATATCAGTAACCATATATACTATGAAGTGCATTTCTATTACAAATTAACATGGTGATATACAGATGAACAAAACCACCCAAAACAAACCATAAATGAGCAACAGTTAAAACATAAAATTTATAAATAGCAAAACCACCAAATAAAGTATATACATTTTATAGATTTACCTATGAACAAATATACAGTGCATCTAGGAAAGATAAAAGAACATGTTTTATATCACATAACATTTGAATATTAGAAAGAGATACTGATAATACTCTAAAAGCCTTCTCCCAATCAATATTCCCTTCAACGTATGTCCTTTAAAACAATGATACTGGCAAAACTATCATCTCTTTAAATGCAATATTTTCACTTTCCCCTGCCCAGTACAGTGGCCTGCGCAAACAGTAAATAAGAGAGCGGGCACTCCATGCTTATTCCTGGGATAAGCGAAGTAGCAATCTAGTTTACATATGAAAAGCACTTTAGTCAAACAAACACAAACAAGAAAAGCCAACCAAAACAATTACCATATCAAAACATGTTCACCTTATCTTACCCTCCAGTGCCTCAGCCTTTTGGATGATTGGCAAATCAGTTAGGTACTTTCAGAGAAAACTGCTTTTGAATGTATCTCATTGACATGGTAATAAATTTGAACTTTTACTGACAGAAAAGATGTATCTTTAAGTGCCAGGACTATCACAAGACAAACACTATGAACAACTCAAAATGTATAAAACTGTCTTTTGTGGATTCCAGAAAAAAAGCATTTGTGACTAAACATTAATAACGTAATACTCCAATACCATGCACACAAGATCAACATAATTGAGAACAGATATTTTACACTCATCTGCACTTCTTCTAAAAACCCAAAATGTACAATGTACAATAACTTTTCTGAAACTATTTCTAGTGCAGCATTGATTGATAAAGGATTGCTTAAAGAAAACTATTTTGTACTGAATGAATAACACTGAAAAGCAAACTCATAAATGATCATTAAGAACTGATTTAGATATCAGGAAGCATATTAAATTAAAAAAAAGAAAACACTAAAACCATTCTTTCAGTTAAAAAAAAATTTAAGTCAAGCCTACATTTCTGCAATTCAAGTCCTGTCCTTTGAAACACCACACTTAACATTCTGGAATATACAATATGAATTCATTTATTCTCTTATATTTAAAGGCTATTTCTTAAAAAAATTCCAGTTAGCACTGTCCTTCTACTAAATGGAAAAGGAATCAAATAAAACAGTAGTGCTTCATTTAGTACTTAAGAGTCTAGTACTATCCTTTTGGGAAACACATGCTTTGGTGCTTTACAATTTTAAGAAAATCAAAATTACATGCAATAGCTAATTATGGTATACCACAGAAAATAGGAAGTTTTATGCATTTAGAATTGTTCACGTGAAGCCCTGAGGTACCCGCCTTTCATTTAGGCAACAGCCTCCCTTGATCTTATACATACAGTCTTTGTCACCGTCTTCCCTAGTGCCCCAAATTCAGAAGAGTCTGATTAACAATCTTGTCTGGAGATAGTCAGTTTAATAAGATTTTTTATGATACAGACTGTGCAGATCATCTAATTTAGAAGCACCATCTTCGAGTGGAGTTTCACTTGAAGTTCCTAGGTCTCCATTTTCATGTCCATCAGTTACTGCTTTCTTATTAAATCCTGAAAGAAAGAGAAAAAAACCAGATACTTTCTAGTTAAAAAAAAAAAAGTCATACTTTTATTGAGCTATAACAAAGGAATGCCCACTGTAATTAATAATAATAATATGGAGCAAATAATGGGACCCTAGATTAATCAAGTCAGCAGTCTCTGACAAAGGAATTCTTCCTTCTTATAGCAGATATCAAACACTGTACAGATTTTTAAATATTATCTATTGGACCTATCTAAAAATTATATAAAATTTCCTACCAAATTTTCTATGAAACTTAGAACTGACACACACAATCCCAAAATTCAGTAAGTTCTACTCACACAAATACCTGTTGAACTGTAAACTGTATTTTTCTTTTACATTTTGCTTTCACATTATTTAACTTCAGTTCACTGAGGCACATACTAGTTTACCACTACATCTAATTTGTCCAATGTCCAGATAAAATTTAAAACTAATTTTGGTTAATCTACAAATAGTACACATATTTGAGTCACATTTTAAGTGGTTTGCAATTTACACAGGTGATAGAGAACCTTTTAGCCTCAGCTACAAAAAGCAAGGGACAAGACCTCTAATCCTGACAAAAAATAGAAGAAAGGGTGAAAGACAACAAAAGCAAAGGAAAAGTAGCTCAACAGCACAAGGTTTTGACATAGTGCCACAATCGTTTTGTTCAAGATGCACGGGGAGAACGATTGCTACTGCTGTCTTTGTATAGATAATTCACAACATATAGATTTACCAAAAGGGCAACAGTTCATCAGTTCACTATAAAACTCTATGCCAGCAGTTCTCAAACTTTTTGGTCTCAGGATGCCTTTACACTCTTAATAAGTACTGAGAATTGCAAAGAGCTTTTGTTCATGTGGGTTATTAATGTTATGTGAGGTACTGATGTTTACCATATTAGTGATTAAAACTGAGGAATCTAGGGCTTCCCTGGTGGCGCAGTGGTTGAGAGTCCGCCTGCCGATGCAGGGGACACGGGTTCGTGCCCCGGTCTGGGAAGATCCCACATGCCGCGGAGCGGCTGGGCCCGTGAGCCATGGCCGCTGAGCCTGCACGTCCGGAGCCTGTACTCCTCAATGGGAGAGGGCACAACAGTGAGAGGCCCGCGTACCGCAAAAAAAAAAACAAAAAACAAAAAACAAAACTGAGGAATCTAAAAAAATTTTATTACTTTATTAAAAATAATAAACTCCATAAATGTTAACATAAAAAGCATATTTGTTTAGTGAAAATAATTCTACTTTCCAAAAAATTTATTTTACAATTTTGCAAATATCCTTAATGTCTGGCTTTACAGAAGATAGCTGGATTCTCATATTTGCTTCTACTCAATGAGTTACAAGTATATGAAGAAAGTTCACCCTCACACAGATATATAGATAGAAGAGGGAAGTAACTTAGCTTTTTCAGGTAAGTGTCAATATTCTTCTTTGATCATATACCAAAATTTTACAGTATAGAATCTAAAACCATATCAATGAACTTTCACACTCTGCTACATTAAATCATTTGTCTATCTTGCACTTTGAATGGCTCTTTTACCCATGCAGGATTTAGTAACATCACGCACTGGTCATTTGAAAAATATTAGATCACTGAGTTACGTAGCAATTGCAAAAGCTGACACATTTCATTTTACTATATCAAAAAAATCACATTCATTAATATCACCACCAATCTTATTAGAAAAGTTCTTTAAGTGTCAGGAAGCTGTTGAGCTCTTGGTGGTTGATGCGTGTTTTACAAAATTCTAATTTTCACTTGAAAGCTCACGTTTTATCACTGGCAATAAAGTCAGTTGTTCTCTTTGAAGTGATGGATTCACTTTGTTCATTTTAAAGAAAATGGCTGCCAAATAGTCTGAACAACCATAATTTGTCAGTCATTCTTTCAAGTAAAAATTGTCATGTTGTCATCCATGAAAAAAATGACTAGTTCAGCTAGCAAATTAATCACTTAAGTACTTTTCCTCAAGACCAGCATCTCTGTTCAGCATACACTCAGTAATACAATGCATACTTCCCATTTCATCACACAGAATATTAAAAAGTCATATACTCAAGATTTAATAAAATTAGCAGTTTTTACTATTTCATCAAGGATATTCTTAAGAGAAACTGGCATTTTCTTCTTTTTCATTCTGAGTGGATGGCAAGGAAGAACACAGTGATCACTAGTAAAGTGGTGCTACTGCTTTGACTCACACTAAAGTATCAACAGTTTTACCCCCATTGCTTTTGTACCATCAGTGCAAATATCAACACAGCAAAAAGAGACAAACAATGCCTTAGCATTATTATGAAAAGTTTTGACCTCAAGAACCCCCTGAAAGGTCTCAGGGTCCCCCAAAGATCTATGTATCACAATTTAAGAACCACTGCTCCATGTAAAAGAAAGTGCTAGAATTTTTCTTTAAAATATGTATAAATGATAGCAAAGGAACTAAACCAAAAATCCTCAAGATCACATATCCTGATTCTATTAATAACAATCATGAGATAACAGTCTAATCACTTATTCATATTTAGCCTGTAAAATCATTGCATTATGAGAGAAGAATGCGCATTACAACAGCAAGATGACATTAAGATGTATCTACTCTAAAAGGCACGCTGGTCTTTGTTTCAGAGTCTAGAAAACTTGAATTTTATTTATTTTTCAAGGATCAGTTATAGTTTAGTAATTGGTCACGTACTTGTCCACGATGACTCTAGAAGAACTTACATGTAAATAAAATTTTGGTGTAGTTACTGGTGTACAATAAAACTATAATTTAGCAAGGGAAAGCTATCCATTTTGTTAATGATGGTTTCCCCATCATTAAAACAGTGTTACTAAAGAACAGCTAAGGCTTTTATATTTTTAAAGTTTATTAATAATAAATACATTAATTATAACTTTTAGAGTAATTTTTACCTTGTAACACTTTGATTTCCCCACTTGTGTCTTTGCAACTAGCACCAGGATTACTACTTCCCTCTAACTCATCAAGGTACAAACGGTAACGATGTCCACTCTCATCTTCATATTCCACATTTTCATCATCAGAATCCACTTCAGGAGCCACATAAACTACTTCAAATTCAATCTCTCCTCTCTAAAATGGGGAAAGAAAATGAGGAAACCAAGTTACTGTAATTATAATTTTAAAAGATTTCCAAATTCTCTGTGGTGAGAAGTAGTATCTGGACCTCAGATGTATCTCCTTTCAAGACAACAAATAATGACATTTTAGAATCTCAAGAGGTAAAAGTAATTTCCTTTTAATATTACAGGTTTTTCTACTGATCAAAATATTTTTGTTAACAGACCTAAAATAAAAAAGGATGTTTATTCAATTTACAGAATTTTGGAACAAATATTCAGTTTAAAAGTCATTTTGCCATTTTATACTTTCCATAGTAGCAATTCAGCAAATCCATCTAAACAGTCAGATATTGAAGTTGCACCCAAGGAACCACACAAACTTTTCTCTAATTCAAGAAACCTCTACACAATGATTTCTTGTTTCTTACTGAATAGGTCTTGAGCCTTTCCTTAACTTTCACCGAGTGCCGAAGTGTTAAGGTATTCTGTTTAGTAGTAATAGTAATTACTGTATTTATTGTACAAAATTATTATCTTTCAATCCTCAGAATAACATTATTATAGTCCCTTGTACATGAATGAGAAACCTGAGTTAGTCCTGGAGAGAGCAGGTAACTCTCTCAATAAGATGAACAAGTAAAACAGAAAAAGAGAAATTTGACTCCAAAGTCCTTGCTCTTTCTACTATACTAGACTAAATGTGTAGTATTTATACTGTAATTCTTTAATAACAACTTTATGTTCAGGTAAAAAGTTACAGATTATTTCATGTTAAAAAAATTACAAGCTACTATTGTCATTTAATAAGAGACTGCAATCACGATTCCCAAGTCTGGTATTTATAATTCTCTGAAAATTATAGCCTGCCTTTGCTCAAAAGAAAGCATGCCATTTTTTTTTTTTATTGCTACTCACTAAGTTAGTCTCTGCTGCTCCTCTTTCCCAGCAGTTTAAGGTTATACTTCAGAATTTTAACATGCGCTTAGTGTTTCCATACAACTTTGTATCTCATGAACTGCATCTCGTGAACTGCCTGTTTACATCTCCTTTACCACAGCTGCTGTTCATCTCTTACGCTACTGGATGACACCCAAGTTGAGCTGAGAAAACACCAACTTAAAGAGACTAGCACTGCATTCTTAGGCAATGCTTTAAAAATACCATTTTGGGGGAGATGGTAAATGCAGTGGTCTTCAGTAAAGTTCTCTAGATGACAGAATCAGGTCTGTGGGTAGCTGTCATGAAGAAACAGATTTTGCGCTTAATATGAGGAAGAGCTTTTTAAAAATCAGCAACGTACAACAATGAAATGGCCTGTTTTATCACCAACAAGTCCTCCCTTTAATACAATTATTTAATTAGTGATATTGTAGATATTTATGCATCACGTAAAGTTAAACTAAATGAGCTATAAATTCACTTTCAACTTTGAGATTCAATTCTACCCTGGCATACTACGCTGATGATCCAACAAATATCTCAGTGTACTAACCAACACCTCTCTAATTCCCTCAACCTTATTCTTGAAGGAAAAAAACAAAACAAAACAAAACAAAAAAACATTGTAAGTACTCTGGATAACAAATATGACTCCTGGATATGACTCTCAACTCTTTATATGTTCTGCAACCTTAAGCAAATCATTTAATTTCTAAGAACCTTAGTTCACTCATTTTAAATAAGGGGGTTGGGCTAAATGATTTCTAAGGACCCTTGAGTGCTAACATTTATGACTGTAAAATCAATCCACTTCTAACATTGTTTTTTCTATAGTACTTCATATTTGTATAGCGTTTTAGTCATTAATAATGTTTTGCCTTCTAAGAGCCAAGTCCTGTTCTGAACACTTTATATGTATTAACATACTTAATCCTTACAGCTCTCAGATGAGGACACTGCAGCATAAAGGACTTAAGTAACTTGCTCAAAACTATACAGCTGTGAAGAAGAGCAAATCTTTTTTCAGTAAAACTGGCTGAATGTCTTCTATAATAGGAAACTAGTATCTATATATATACACTGTACTACTTGAGAAACCTCCTAGGGAAGTATGAAATATTCAACAGATTCAAAAAGGAACAATCAACAGATCCAATTTTAGTTACATAAAGGGTACTTACCTGCTGGGAAAGAATGGTTACAGCTTCTTTATGCTTTGTGTCCCTTAGGTTAACTCCATTAACAGCAAGAATAGCATCTCCAACATGTAGCCCTCCACATCTATCAGCAGGTTGCCCTGGGTGGATCTCAGAAATGAGGATTGGAACACCATGTTCCTTTCCACCCTAACCGAAAAAAGCAGTAAATTAGTTTACCTTTGTATAGTCACAGACTATTCTACTGATATTTTCCTAAAAACATTTCAGTAAGCACCTATACTATCTCTTATTATAAATACTAAGTGAAATCCTATTTGCTATTATATTTAGGTAATGGTAAATCAAATTATTATGAATATCAAAGTTACTTCTAAATAAAACGATTAATAATATACATGTGCTTTTTAAAACGCATTCCAGAGCCAAAAAAAAAAGAACCCTAAAAAACAAAAAAACAATTAGCTACTCTCATAAATAAATAAATATATTTTATGCATTAGTAGTCCACAGCACTATTAGATTTTATCAAATCTGAGTCACTATGAACGGTAAGACAAACCATTTTTTTTTTTTTTGCGGTACACGGGCCTCTCACTGTTGTGGCCTCTCCCATTGCGGAGCACAGGCTCCAGACATGCAGGCTCAGCAGCCATGGCTCACGGGCCCAGCTGCTCCGCGGCATGTGGGATCTTTCCGGACCGGGGCACGAACCCGTGTCCCCTGCATCGGCAGGCGAACTCTCAACCACTGCGCCACCAGGGAAGCCCAGACAAACCATTATTTTATGTTCCACAAAAATAATTATAAGATGAATCTCAATTTCACAGATGTTAAAATGTGAAAAAATTTGCAACACAAAGTTGATGAAATGCAATATTTGGTACATTTCACCTTCTAGCTTTTAATCATAATTGTGTGTGTGTTGTTACCCATGGGGATAAATTTAGTTATTTAGAAAATATATTCAGAATACTTTATTTCCCAATGATGTCCAACAAAGGAGCATGATAATACTAGACAACTGTAGAAAAGAAGACTGGAAGCACTACTTCTTACTGTAATTGAAATGCCAAGGCCTTCATGATCTTCCTTAAGGAGGAAAACTTTTCTAATTGGACCAACACCTTGGCTTTTCTTTAAAGAGTCTTGATCCTTATTGAAGGAAAAAAAGAAGAAAAATTAGTACTACTTAAATAATATACCATATAGAATAAACCCATACTATTATAACTTGCTTTTAGGAGTCTTTATTAGCTGCCTGTAATGGATACACAGTATAGTGTTAAGAAAGTAATTAATAAATAGATAAAATGGAAAAGCAAAAATAGTTCTTCTGTTAACATGGTGAAACACAGATGATTTTCTCACGCTCTTATTAACGTCTTTAATACATCTGGTACATCTCTTTTTAAATTGTAGGACATTACAAAAGAAATCACTGCCAGGAATTGATAAACAAATATCTTCAAGAAATGAAAGGAGGTAACTTTACCTTAACTGGAAAAATACCTTAAAGATCTATATCCATTTTAACTGATTTGTAGAACTGAAAAACATAATGCCAACTGGATCATTAATTACTTTTTCATTTCTTTGCGTTCTGGAGTCTACCTTTTAACTAAAGGACCTTGTTCCATTAATAATTCTTTCTCTGGTACCTTTACTCTT
>NW_006781997.1:4205951-4218383 GCF_000442215.2 Lipotes vexillifer | reverse complement strand
TCTTTCCCTCTCTCTACAAGCTCCTTCCCTAATTCAGCACATGAAAAAACTCCAGGTCTAATCCAGCTTTAAAATACTAACCATGTACAAACACAAAACAACACAGATAAAAACCCTTCAATCACCCACTATCTTCTTTACCTACTATCCTCCCTCCATCTTTCCTTAACCGGCACACACAGTTAATCCTAACTGTAGTTACTTCCTTGCCTCCTACATTCAGTACTCCAACCACTGTAATTAGGGTTTTGCCCCCACTTGCTCCAATGAAACTGTCTTCTCTACAGACACTGGTAACGAATGTGGCTACTTCCAATGAATACGTTTGTTAGTCACTGTTATTCTGAACCTTGTAGAAAGTTGATACTGTTCACTATCTCCTCCTTGAAACCTTCTCTTTTCTTTGGTGTCTATCATACTAGTACTTTCCCAGATGGCCTATATCTGACAGCTCCACCTCAGGCTCCTTCCTTTGGTGATCCATTTCCGTCCCTCACTCCGTAAAAGTCTCCTTCCATCTTTTTACTTTCTATATATTTTCCCTGGGTGACTTAATCAATTCCATGGTTCAAAGGATGATTTACCTAATAATCTTCAACTCAGAATTCTCTCTAGAATTCCAGAGCCATATATCTAATTGGATATAACTTGGCCGTCCCACTGGCACCTCAAACACTACATGTCTAAAACTGATCTCATCATCTTTCTGCCAAAATCTTCCTTTCCCTCTATTTGCTTTATCAATGCATGCCATCTCACTCAGCTGCCCAAACCAAAACCCACACTTCCTTCTCACTCACCTAATTAACCAAAAGCAGTTAGTCACCAAGTCCTCTTGATTGTACTTCTCTCAAACCTGTCCTTCCTCTAACCACTTTCTCCTTATTTTATTATCTTTCTAAATGTAACTCTCCGACTTCAATTAGGCCCTTTTCCAATATATCCTCTTCACTATACCAAAGTAATTGTCAAACAAATATTAAATCTTATTAGTCCACTATTTTATTGAAAAACCTCATGATTATCAGGTTAAGGTTCAAATTCCTTTATTTAGCATAAAATATCATTTATGATCTGGCCACTGCCTAGAAGTTAATGGGGACCGACAGTGTCCCAAAGAAGACAATGGCATAAGTGCTTATTGCAATCGCCACTCCTCTCCCACCAACTATATATATCATAGTTATATATATATATCATAGTTAACTATATATATCATATATATATATATGTCTATATATGATATATAGACATATATATCAATTTTTCTTGCAATAATCTTTTCAGAGGCAACAAATAATTTTACTATTCAAGGTCAGGCTTTATTTGATACTAAGATATGTGATCCACTGGGTAGGAGTTAGATATGATTTTATTAAGGTTTCTATCATTAGGCTGCTGTTTTAGTGAAATTTAATAAATTTTTATCCAAGTAGAAAGAAAACCTCCTGTACAGTGGTGGCTACAGAAGCAGACAATTGGACACAGATCTCAAATTCCATCTTAATGCAAGACCAAACAGTTATAAATGTTAGTTCAGAAACTACAAATAAATCTAGTTACTAAAAGTCCCCTGTAAAGAACTATCCAAAAATATTTGCCAATTTATCAATAGGATCACACGCTCTCTGCTTAGCTTAAAATATTTGTAAACATGCCTAATCAAGATTCAGGAAAATTCTGAAATATGAGCCAAAGCAACATGCATTTGCTAGCAATAGTTCACTGTCTTCAGAAATATCATTTTCGGGCATTAGTAAATCTGTAAAGAGCTATATGGGTTGCTGAAACTTTAAATATGTACCTATTTTAAATAAGTTTAATTCACTTTTAAATAAAGGTTTTAAATACTAGTAGAATTTTTTTAAATGCAAAGGACTTGTGATTAAAGAAAGGGCAAGGCTGAGTGAGAAACAGCAGCAAAGCAAACATACATGGCCTGGTGGTGCATGCATTGGTCGCTTCAGGTCATTACGCCCTCTACAGGCTCTGATAACAGTTTTGTGACGATGCAAATGTATTTCAGCTTCCAGCTGGTTCCAAAGCTTATCATGAGCAGGTCCCTTCATATCTCGTCCTAGTAATTGTATTTGTTGGACCCTTCATATTGGGAAAAGAATTCAGTTAGTTTTTCATTATACATACTATAGAAAGAATTCAGAAGAATTACTGAACACAAGTAGTTTTCACATAAATCTAATTCAGTAATAAAACTAATACTCAGGAACCTCCTGATGTGTCTCAGATTTAGAGACATGAAAATTCTGAAAGAGACAGGTGTCTTCAAGGGAAAAATCAGTTTAAAAAAAAAAGAATGATTGAGACCTTCTTTAGTCACATACTTAATTCATATACATCTTAGAAACAATTTATGAGACTAATGTCAATTAGCATGTTTCATGTCTTGCATGCAATCACACTAGTCTTTAGGTGAGGCTAACTGTATAAAACATTTTTTCCAATGACAGTATCTTTTTACAAAATGATTATTTCTTTAAATGTGGTAAAATTATTAGAAAATGTACACTTCAAGATGATATAAATTATTTTTATTTGTTCCACATCAGTCCTTAATATGACATTAGAATAAGCAGAAAATTATTTAGTAATAATAATGAATCACCAAAGTTTGTGAATAATTTACCATAAAAACTTAATGCAAGCAGAACTCTGTATTATTATGATAAAACCACTGTCGTTCCAACATGTTTTTGAGGTGCAAGAAAGACTGGGTTTCAATGATCACAGAAAGAATTCCTACGGAAGTCCTGCTGTACATGGGAACACCATCTGTTATGGTGTCAAGGCAGGAAATGGTAAAAAGTGCAGCTCTAAGAGTTGTTAGCATTTCACAGTAATTTACAAGCAGTGTGTGTGTGTAAACCGGAAATACTTATTTAGTATGGCTAAATAAATCTGCAATATGTAATGCTATCAATATTAAGTTAACAGTAAGCTACAGTCAATGATAAAATCACTCTTAGGACAAAGATTAATATTTCATATACCAAAAGAGATAAGAGTCAACCTCTTTAACTATGCAGTTGGTCACCGAAGAGCACAGGGGTACTCATTTTCCACGCACCTCCCTGCCAGTTCCTTATCCAAGTACTTGGCAGCTAGTCTCGCCCCATAAACTTCAGCCTGGAGAACAGCTATATGTCTACGAAGGGCTTCATTCTCTTTTCTCAGCAACTTCACTTCAGCTTCAAGTTGAGCTTCTTTCATTTTCTCTTTTTTGTTTGCTTCAAGCTCTCTTTCCTATTGCAATTTTTTTTAAAAAAATAATGCAATGAATACACTTTTAAGACTCTTTAGCAATAGACCATGTTCCTTAAAATACACAAAAGCACACAATCTATGATACCAACAATGAAAGCATATGATAAAAATTACCACTTTGTTTCTATAAAATGGAACACAAAGATTTGGATCCAGTTTTTTTTAACTAGTACCAGAAGGTGTTGGAACCACTTCTAGGTAAGATAATAACATGGCTTGGGGCACCTTGATCCTGAGGATACGAAGATTAGTAGCCTTCTCTAAGCTCATGTTATCACACACTAACAGTAATGGCTTCAATGGATAATTATATCTACTCCCTACTTCCTAAAAATGACTCTAAAACTAAACCAAAGTAATCACTCTGGTGGTTGTGCCCAAACACTTAATGAACTTTAATGCAGCAATTCTATAAACAGGTCAAAGCCATTCAGTGATGCATAGATACATTCTATGACCAATTTATCTTACAGCATTATAAGACACTGACAATGCTTAAATTAGAACAGATATTCCAATTCTTTTAAAACATTTTATGGTCATGGAGAAATGCTGGTAACAACTGCATTAAAATATTTACACATTAAAAAATGTCTATACAGAGAAAAGACTTGTGGGAGGGAGGGAGAGGGATGGAATGGGAGTTTGGGGTTAGTAGATGCAAACTATCATGTACAGGATGGATAAACAACAAGGTCCTACTGTAGAGCACAGGGAACTATATCCAATCTCCTGGGATAAACCATAATGGAAAAGAATATAAAAAAAGAAGATATATGTGTGTATAACTGAGTCACTTTGCTGTACAGCAGAAATTAGCACATTATAAATCAACTATACTTCAATTAAAAAAATATGGCTTACGGTAAAAAATATCTATAGCATAGATATCTATAGTATAGTATCTATGTATATATATCTATGGTATATCTATGGTATAGATTATCACTGAACTTTGGGATCTGGATCATCTATTTGTCCATATGTTAAAGTGACTGAAGAACTGTTTTCTGAGGAAAATTACTGGCCTCACTTGCCTACTATGAGGTTGGATGGATATTCATTTTTACTCTCAAAAAAGGATGCCATCCTATGCTCCACTTGGTAAATAACCCATATATATGAATTTACAGGTGTTAGCCAGAGAATATAACTTTAAGATCTTTGCCATCAAATTTTTATCACCAGCTCAAATGTGATAGAAATAATTTTCAATATACCTTCAAAGTGTAAAGTACAGTGTACCTATACATCAAGGGTTACAAATGTAAATACCTTTGGAATTCAAGCACAGAACAGACAGGCAGGTACAAGACAAAGTGGAGGGGAAAACAGAAGGTACAAAATCCTGCCTAAAGGGAGTCAAATTCAAATTCAAACATACACACACACACACACACACACACACACACACACACACACACACACTGTGTGGCAAAATAAAACCCTTCTGAGAGTTGGACAAAAGATCTTTTAAGTGTTATTTTTGGATCAAGAGAACCATCCCAAGTTTGAGTGGAAGTGTTTTTACTGACTTTAGAGAACTGCTTTTACTGACTCACTAATGTACAGAATCTATAAATCCTGTGAAAATACAGTTATATTTATTGATGAGATGTGGATGACACTGCTCACTAACACCATGTCCCCTTCAGGAGATTTAAATAAAGATCTACATCTCAGCACAAGAAGAATGTTTCTCTTCAGTGAATGGCAAATGATATTGTTTCTAATATATGAGTAGTGACTATTATAATTATTTCCCTTTTTATCATGAATATTAAGCTGCGAAACAAATGTAAGCAAACTTTTAACAATTAATGGAATGTATTTAGTAGTAATTTTAATGTCTGCTTTGATCTACTGTTTTGACAACAGCATATCAATATATGACATATTTAAACATCAATATATGATATACTCAAATACAAGGCAGTGAGTACCACAATCGTAAAAACAATAACAAAAAAAAATACAAACTAAAATGAATGACAACTACCAAATGTTGAATATATTTATCACTTCCTTGATTAAAATATCTGTCATTATATATGTGATAAACAAAAGGAAGATTAATTAGCACGCTTTTCCAACTTCTGTAAAAAAAACAAATATAACCATTAGAACACAATTTGTAGATTTAAAAAAAAATTATTTTATTTTATTTTACTTTTTTTGGCTGCACCCCACAGCCTGTGGGATCTCAGTGCCCCAACCAGGGATTGAACCCATGCCCCCTGCACTGGAAGCACGGAGTCATAACCACTGGACCGCCAGGGAAGTCCCTAGATTTTTTTTTTTTTTTTTTTTAATCTGAAGAACTAATCATCTAGAATCCTCTTTTTACAACAACTTTGGAATTCTTAACATCTCAATTTACTTCAGAATCTCTTTCCTAAAAGGGCAGGTATCAGTTCCAAAACCACAGTTTGGACAACATGAACAAAAATCTTTTTTTATGACATTTACTGAGGTTAATGCTGTTTGTTTCATAAAAAGAGTTCCTAGAAGACCAAGAATTTTTAATTTATGGGCTAAATAAATTTTATGTTGAAGATTATCTACTTACACTTTAATGAGCTATTTATATAATATTTATGAAATCTGAGAAACATAAGACACTACTTGGCTTTAATGATTTAAACCCCTAATGAATCTGACAAACTTGCAGACCTGAAATTAACAGATGCAAGCAAGAATAGGACTAAGAACACTGAAGTTAATCACTTTTAGCTTTAGTTTTGTTTTTTTTTCCCCCCGGTACGCGGGCCTCTCACTGTTGTGGCCTCTCCCGCTGCGGAGCACAGGCTCTGGGCACGCAGGCTCAGCGGCCATGGCTCACAGGCCCAGCCGCTCTGCGGCATGTGGGATCTTCTCGGACTGGGACACGAACCTGTGTCCCCTGCATCGGCAGGCGGACTCTCAACCACTGCACCACCAGGGAAGCCCTCACTTTTAGATTTAAAGGAAAAAACCTTTTTGTTTTAGTTAACCTGTTCATCATTAGGTAACAACAAAGAAGTTAATTTTGTATTCCGATATCCAAACAGTATATTTTCAAAAGAAGAAAAGTCATATGACAATTTAGAACCTGATTGGGTTGAAGTACTGGGAAAAATATTAAGAATTTATATGTTGTTATTTTCCAAAATAAATTCTAATAAAGGGTTTCAAAATTCAATTGTTTCAAAGGCCACACAATTATTCTCAAGACTGATGAAAAGTTATAACACATGCAGTGGATAAATAAGAAACCAACATGCACATTCTTTCTCTGGGAATAAATTCAAACAGAAAAGGAGGAAAGAGCTAGGCCTGCATAAGGAAAACCAATTGTTCCTTTGAAGTAGCATATGAGCAAGTTACAAAGCTCAGAAGTTGTCAAACACTGATGGGTTCTGCAAATAATGGCAACAAATCACAAACAAAAGAAAAATCTTTTAACAACACAAGGTGAGAAAAGCAATGGGCTACTCACTGAACTTTTCACGTATTGGCACATTAAAAAATTACCATCATTAATATCACTTTCAAATACATACAAAGTGACAACATGTACTACGCAAATAAAGCACTAAGAACATTTCAGCGTAACATTAAAGCAAAACAGAAATGGCATACTTACCAGCTCCTCCACAGAGGGGACAGACTTAAGATATAAGAAAAAAGTTTTATAATTAGAAAAACATCAAACAAATGAATTTATTTAGTGGTACAATCATTATAAGGAAAATTCCCATATGTTGACTATCACTTGGGTAAAGTTCATTAGAACAAATATATTTGCAAATCCATAAGCAATAGTAACTGCACAGGATTAAAAATGTTTTATCCAAATTAGTTAACACACCTGGTTCAGTGCCTTTTCACTACAGCACCATGTTTCAAATCTAATGTTAAAACGTCAGGTGAATCCTTTTCTAGTGAAATTGTACATTGTTTCTCAATGTTAGTATCAAACATTCCAAAGAAGCAGTTATGAATCTGACTCATTTCAGTTAAATAAAACAACACTAATAATTTATATTTATAGAATTTCAGAATTTAAAAGGACTTGAGGAGAATGTAAATATTCATTTAAATAAATTCTAACATATCCGTATTAGAAACTAACCAATAAAACAGAATTAACTGAAAACGAGTAAAACTTTGAACTGTATTACTCTCATCATCAACATCATTTCATCTTCTGCCTCTCCCAAGCTTTACCTGTCTTCTTTACTGCTGTGTCCCCGATAGTTAACAAAGTGCCTGGTACATAGTACACAATACATATGAGGTTCAACAGAAATAAGACTTTAAAAAAATTCTATTTAAACAACCTACATTGATTAAGAGGGCAATAGTTAATTATGGAACATTTACACAATGAACATTATGCAAACATGACAAAGCACTCAGTGGCAAGGAAAATACTTATATTAAGAGCAAAAGAAAAAATGTGCCACCGGTTGGCACCCCATTCCATTTTCCTCTTCTTCCTTATTAACAGAACTCCAATTTTACTGGAGGTAGTCATGTGACCAACTAAGGGAATGACATGCAGCTAGGGATAGCCAGTGAGATGGCTAAATGATTTGCAAAAAGCTGAGGAGGATTCCGTGAAAAGGTCTTTAAAGAAAACTAATGCAGCTGGGAAGCATCGTTTTGCCCTTAGATCTTCCTTCTTCCTACCTGGAATGCAGATATGAAGAAATCCTGAAAACAGAAACCATGAGCTAAAGATGGCAGAGCAGAACAACAAAAGGAAACTGGATCCCTGATATCTGTGGAGCTGCCATATCAGCTCTGAATGCCTGTCTCAGGGCTTCTTTAACTAGGAGAAAATAATTTGTACTATTTAAGAATAATTCCAATGTTACCTGGCATTTCTGTTACATGTAACTGAACTTAATCTTAACTGATATAGTAGGGCAAAAAAAATGTTTGTATGTTATAATCACAAATATCTTTCAAGTGTATTTATATAGATCTTTTTAAATAGGAAGAAGATCCTATTCTAAGTACCAATTGGTTATTGATGTTATCGCTGATCATCTCCAGGTTATAAGATTGTGGATGATTATGATGACCTTCACATTTCCTGTATTTTCTAAATTTCCCAGGAGCACATATTAACTTTTATAATTAAAAAGCCTCATTAAAGATTGTCCTTTTCACCCTCTAAAACACATATAAATATATGTTACCCTCTAAACTACTTACCAATTTTGCCTTAATGGTACCAGAGTCAACACTTTGACCAGTTTTAGCATGAAGCTGAAGCTGAATAGAGTGCAATTGTAAAAGCTGATCATGTACTTCTTTCTCCAATACAACTTTCTCTGCTTGGGTCTCTGTCAGTTCAGATTTCAGATCCACCAACTGTGCCTTATAAAAACAGCAAACAATAGCAGAAATTAACACAGCGTTGTAAATCAACTATATACCTCAATAAAAAAATTTTTTAAATAAAACAGCTACAATAAAAACATTAAGTATGCTTAATTTTCTTTATTTTGACTCTAATAATTATTATTCAAGAATGACATAGGCTATCTTTGAAATGAATAGATGAACACTAGAAGTCCATTATTAACTGTAAGCTACAGCTAACTGTTACACTGTAGCAGAACAACCCATCAGAGCCACTCAGCCATTCAATCTGAAGCTTTTCATTTTTCACAATTGATATTGTTTTACAACTGCAAACAGGACATATCCCTTGTGTGTGTTTGATCTTCCCAACTAACAAGTGGTAAAGACCAAGGCAAGGCCTTAGTTTTCTACTGAACATAATTTTACTAATAAGCATCTATGGAGCCAACAAGTATGCTGGTTCAATGAGGGGGAAAAAAATTGTGGAGAATACTTTCTAAATTATAGGTGATAATTATTTATGCCCTTGAGAAGCTTCCTTATCAACTGAGGTAATAAATATGCATTCAAACCAACTAAAGAAAAATGTGTGGCAAGTTACAGATATATTTAGAATCGGTCAGGTCCCAAGAAATTCAAAGTAAAGGAAGGTTTAAAGAAGGTTAGTGAGGAAAAGAGAGTTTAGAAGGGCTTTGAAGTTAAATGACAACAAGGACAAATAGCAGTAAAGCAGTCAAGAGATGAGAAGACTAGCAAGGGGAGACAGAGACTAGAAGCAACATAGGTAAATTCTCTGAGTAGAGAAATCAGAGAATTAGAATCTACCTAAATATCCCAACTGCACCAACTAGTGCCTACTACATAAAAGATGCTCAATAAGTATCTTGAAGTTGAAACAAATTCCAATACTAGCCCTCTGATTCCAGATAAATCACTGTGTCCATTCAAGTTTCCCTGATTTTAACATAGGATAGTATCTACTAGGTATAAAATAAATAAGATACAAGGATGTAATATACGGCAACACGGAATATAGATAATATTTTATAACTTTATATGGAGTATAATCTATAAAAATATCAAATCACTCTGTTGTTCATCTGAAATTAATTTAATATTGTAAGTCAACTACACTTCAAATAAGACTTTTTAATAAATAAAATAAAATAGGGATAATACCCATGGCTTTGACTATTTTCATATTATTAATCTTATATATGAAAGCACTTACTAGAATATGAAGATGTTATTAGCAAGGAGATTAGACTACTGAGAGGGGCTGTACATTGACAGACTGCACAAGACTGGATAGGAAAGTGAGGCTAGATACAACAAACGGCTTTGGATGATAAACCAAAACTGAGATTAAATCTGGTAGGAAATCACTATATGCTCTCAATGACATTTTTGTTTTTGTTTTTAATAACAGCTTTATTGAGATATAATTCACATACCATTAAAACTCACTCTTTTAAAGTGTACCGTTCAGTGACTTTTAGTATAATCATAGAATTGGGCAACCATCAACACCATATGACCGTGGAACATTTTCTCTCAATGACATTTTAGCCACGTGATATGTGCAGGTAAGGAGGTGAACACAGGTATACTAGCAACACCCTACATAGCTTTCTATATGGAATACAATTCTGGTGAGTATATATCTAGGAAGGAAACTTCTAGTTTACAGAGTATGAATATGTTAAACCTCAGCAGAAAAGGCCAGTTTTCCAAATGATTGTAGCAACTGACATGCCCACCATATATGAGAACTCTGATCGTTTCACAACCTTGCCTTCATTTGGTATTGTGAGTCTTTTTAATTTTAGCCATTCTGGTAGGAATGTAGTGGCATTTCATTGTGGTTTTACTGAAAACTTCTTGATTACTAATAAGGTTGTCCTTTATTGGGTATGAGTTACAACTGCTTTCTTCCATTCCGTGGCTTGTCTTTTAACTTTCTGAAAGGTGCCTTTTGATGAACAGTGCAGTGCTTAACTTCAATGTAGCTCAATATGTCAGTAGTTTCCTCCCCCACATTAAATGCTTTTTGACCTGAATTCTACCTTATCTGTTATCAAGTTTGCAACTCCTACTTTCATTTTATTTGCATTTACCTGGTATAATTTTGTCTATTTTAACCTTTCATCATATTTTTCATTTTATAGTTGTAAATAGCACATACACATGTAAGGTCTTAAATGCTCATTGCTACATTTTAAAATATATATATATTTTTAGTATTCTGGAAGCTCTGTAACTTTGTTTTAATAATTACTTTTGGATAATATCCTTAATTTCCTCTTTAGATTATATTTAAGATAACATCCTTGCTATGAACAGTCACGAAACTATTAGCATTTTCTTCCCCCTTTTCTTACTCTTCTCCAGCATCTTAATAAAGCGTTATCTTGCTATTTCAGCTAATAACTATGAGCAATCATCAAGCTTATACTACTTTCAAGATACTCTTTTCTCCCATTTTCGGTAGTTGCACTATATTTATAATGCAGAGCATACAATATGTAATGTTTAAATATTTTCTCATCCTTAACACTGATAGTCTTAGTTCCACTATTAAATAAATTCTATACTGACCACTTGACCTTTTACCAGAGCTGCTCCTATGAATTCAACTCATTCTCTAGCCTTGTAGATTTCTCAGAAAGCTCTCATAACAGTATTCTCTGATTTCTGGCATGTTCGTAACTATTTATTTGTGGTCTTTATATCTGAAGTCAGTTTGGCTGCATATAAAATCTTTGGCTCATATTTTCTTTCCTTGAGTATTTTAAATATGTTGCTCCTTTGGCTTCTGGTATGAAACGCTTCTATTCAAATGTCCAAAATCCTAATCTTTTCTTTCTCTTATAAGTGACTTGATCTTGTGTCTGCTTTATTTTTAGTCCCATATTTTACTAAAATGTAGCATGGTGTTAATCATTCTAGGTCCATGTGTACTCTTCTCAACATGCAGATTCAATGCTCTGTTATAGTTTTTAAGAGTGAATTGGTTGGTAATTTGTTTTTTATTGAGGCAAAATTCATATCACATTAAATTAACCATTTCAAGTGAACAATTCAGTGGCATTTATTATAATCACAATGTTGTGCAGTCACCATCTGTATCTAGTTCCAAAACATTTTCCTCACGCCCAAAGAAAGCCTCGTACCTGTTAAGCAGTCACTCCCCACTCTCTCTGTCCCCAGCTTCTGGAAACCACCAATCCACATTTTGTCTCTATGGATTTAACTATTCCAGATATTTCATATAAATGGAAGCATTCAATATGTGACCTTTTGTGTCTGCCTTCTTTCACTCGGCATGTTTTCAAGGTTTATCCATGTTATAGCATGTATCAGTACTTCTTCACTCCTATTTAGAGCTGAATAATATATTTAACTATAAAAATTCAGCTATAATATATTCAGCTATATAGTCCACTGTATGTACATAACACACTTGTTTATCCATTCGTCAGTTGATGAACATTGGGCTATTTCCACCTTTTGGCAATTATGTTCAGTGCTGCTATGAACATATGTGTACATATGTTTGTGTATGTGTGTTCAATTCTTTTGGGTATATACCTAGGAGTGGAATTGCTGAGTCATATGATAATTCTATGTTTAACTTTTTAAGGAACCATCAAACTGTTTTCCACAGTGGCTGAACCATTTTACATTCCTACCAGCAATAAATGAGAGTTTGTTGATAGAAGTTTTAAATATTGGTTTTGTTTCATGCTTCTTCAGGGACTCCAATTATACTAATATTAATTATTCTTTCCC
>NW_006781997.1:4205147-4205830 GCF_000442215.2 Lipotes vexillifer | reverse complement strand
TTTCCCTATCTTTTATATTTGCAATTTCATCTCAAATCCTTTCTGTTTTCCCCTTGTATATCCTCTTCCTCTTGCTGTACTTACTGCACTGCCTATTTTTTATGCTTCTTCCAAATTAGGCTCCATTCTGAAATGATTTTTTTTCCTATTTTTTTCCCAAAGTTCTGCAAGTATTCTTTTTATTTTTATTTATTACTTTATTTCTGAGTTTCCCTATCTCTGAATTATTCTGTTTTATCATAGGTGAATAACATTATTAATTTCCTTTATTTTATAATACAGTTTACAGTTTCCAACTGCTTTGCAGCCTTATTTTTCTGATATGCCTTCGTTGTCTGTTGTCACATTATTCTATTAATTTTTACCTTTTCTGATTACAGTACATTTATATGGGGTTTAAATAAAATCCTTTTCTGTTACTCAGGTTTAAATGAAATGGGTTTTCATGTAGTACATGTTAGGTAGGAGGAGACTTCCATGGAGGGGTTTGAGGTGAGCAGAGGGAGCTTCCCTAGCTTCAGGCTAGCGGGCTCCCACCCCTGGCCTTAAACTGAACTATTTAAAACAATGGCCTGTCTATAGCCAGAACTACTGTTTTGCAATCAACCTCCTATGTATGTATTCCTCCCCTATCTTGAATAAAAACTCTCCTAACTTCAAACTTCATGTTTCTGTCCTGCTGA
>NW_006781997.1:4201400-4204932 GCF_000442215.2 Lipotes vexillifer | reverse complement strand
CCTGCTGAATTTGGATTCTATTTCTAGCAGTGTTTCTTCAGAATTGGACTGTCTTTCTCAAAAGCAGTTTTGTTAGAAATTTCTGAGATTCTGAAAGTCCACCCCAAGTACTTTCTAATCTTCCTGCTGCTGCTTAGTGTGTCCCCATGGTTGTTTTGTATTCCCCTGCAACCTGGTGGCAGTTTTGCCAGTTGTTCTTATATCATTTGCTCAAGTTTCCCATGCAAAGTGATGTCTTCTCCCTTGGGGCTCTGTGATTTCTGTGCCTGGGTCCCCTTGCTATTATTTATTTCTTTTGCCCCACAGGTGCTCATCCACATGCAATCTGTGTTGGTCCTGCTACCCTGACCAACCCATGTTCTGGGGTTTGTGAGGATATGCCCTCCTCATTTAGTTTTGCTGAAGAGGCTATCACTGGGTTTTGTGGGGTGTTTTTGTTATGCTAGTTTTTCTGTTTTTACAAAAGATTTTTTAAAATTTGAAACTATCAATCCACTGTGATCCTTCTCAGACCAGAAATCCTCAGCTCATGTTTTCATTGCAATAGAAAAGCTGTGATATTCTAGGATAGCGCTGCCTAAAAGAAATTCAATATGAACCACATATGTAACTAAAACTTTTCTAGTAGTCACATTTTATTTATTTACTGTTTTATTTTGCTTTATATTTTTGGCTGTGCCACGCAGCATGCAGGATCTTAGTTTCCCCACCAGGGACTGAACCCATGCCCCCTGCAATGGAAGCATAGAGACTTAACCACTGGACCTCCAGGGAAGTCCCCTAGCAGCCATATTTTAAAAAGTAAAATTAGGGACCTCCCTGGTGGTCCAGTGGTTAAGACTCCACGTTCCCAATGCAGGGGACCTGGGTTCAATCCCTGGTCAGGGAACTAGGTCCTGCATGCCACAACTGAAGATCCCGCACACCACAAAAAGATCCCGCATGCTGCAACTAAGACATGGCACAGCCAAATAAATAAATAAATTTTTAAGTGAAATTAAACAGGTGAAATAAAGTTTTATAATATATTCTACTTAACCCAACACATCTAAAATATAATTCAAGCATATAATAATATAAAACAATGATTAAAATATTACATTCTTTTTTTGATACTCAGTCTTCAAACCCATTATGTATATTACACATACAGCACATCTCAATTTGGACCAGCCATATTTCAAACACACAATAGCCACATCAGGCTAGTAGCTGATGTATTGGGCTGGCCCTTTTATTATGAATCTGAAACAGTAACAAATTTCATTAAGATTTAAATGCTAAAATAAATAATAATACTAGTACTTGACTCTGTTCTTTAAATATAATAAACATATGCAAGAGATTAAAGTAGAACTTCACTTCTATTGCCTTCCAGAAAAGAATGTTAGTTTAACAGTTTTTACACCTTTTACAAATACTCCTAACCAAAAACCTTAGAAAAGAAAAACAACAAAAAACTTACGTGTATGATAAAAATGTATTATAGACATGCATCAATTTAACAAATTGCCCAACAACAAAAAAAATTATAAAAATTTAAAATCACCTATTACTAGAATGTTCAGTATTCCCTGAAGACTGCACCTTTAAAGTACAAATGAGCCTGGTCTAGACAGTCCTTCTTAAGTCAAAAAAACACCTA
This sequence comes from Lipotes vexillifer, assembly GCF_000442215.2. Taxonomy (NCBI): domain Eukaryota; kingdom Metazoa; phylum Chordata; class Mammalia; order Artiodactyla; family Lipotidae; genus Lipotes; species Lipotes vexillifer. The sequence goes on along the minus strand of NW_006781997.1, from coordinate 4,203,287 downwards.
TTGAGTTTCATAATCTTTGAAATAAAATAATCACAAAAGGAAAATACATATTTGAATAATATGCACTTTTTGAGCAATATGAAGCTTATGCTAAAGTAAACCTACCGAGAAATAGTTTAAAATAAGCCATTTAATCTATAACAACCCTTATCTTTTTTTTCATTACTTTGACTTTCATTCTGTATCTGTCTTACTGTTTCTTTGCAGTGTTGTCTAATATATTCCTCTATTCCTTACATTTCCTATAAACTAGAAGTAGATCTAAAGGTTTAATTAGATTTACAGTCAGCCCTCCATATCTATGCAACCTGCATCCACAGATTCAACCAACTGTGGATCAAAAATATTCAGAAGAGAAAACTCCAGAAAGTTCCAAAAGGCAAAACTTAATTTGCCTCATGCTGGCAACTATTTACATAGCATTTACATTGTATTAGGTATTATAAGTTATCTAGAGATGATTTAAAATATACGGGAAGATGTGTGTTGCTTATATGCAAACACTACGCCATTTTATAAAGGGGACTTTAGCTTCCATGGATTTTGGCATCTGCAGGGGTATGGGTGGGGAGGCCTAGAACCAATCCCCTGCAAATACTGAGGAACTATGGTACTTAAATGTTTGTGGCAAGAAGTACACTGTGTGTTTCAAGAGGTATATATTGTCTGGTTGTCCCACTATGATTTATGTTTCAAACCAAAAATCTCATGATTTATTAATAACTGAGTAAAACTGGTATTAAGAAAGATGCTAAAGAGGCACAAGTGGTATTAATTAATGTGGCAGACTAATATTCAAATCAGAAGTGACTGTATTCTAAAAAGGCAAGGAAAAACAGGGTAATATGGAGATTTTTTGAAAGTGGCCTACTAGAAACATGGACTCTTCATTAAGTGAAATAATTTCTGAAGAGGTCGCTCAAATTTTAAAAAATTAAATAAAAATTCTTTACAAAGCAAGGATGCAGGTATCAAAATTCAAAGCCCAATTTAATTATTTTGGAACAAAACAAGTGTTTCAAGTTTACTCTAAACTTCATAATATTTAAATAACTCTTTTCTTGTCTATGATATAAGCATTTTAGCTGCTAAGAAAAGTTAGTTAATGGTAAATTTTATGTGAAGATTAGAAATTTCCATATTTTATTCAATGGCTAACCTCCTAATATCACAGAACTTTATAATCAAAGAGATCTTAGAGAACATAAAAACTATGATTATGACGATTACTATTTAGATAATAAAACCAAGGCCCATCAAAGCTGCTTTTATTTCTAGGGCTACCCAAATGGTCAGTAGCAAAACAGCACTTTGAACCCAATTCTTACTCTCAGGGCAAGGTAGTAAAAGTATTATCAAGCAGTTAGCCATAAGGAAAAATGTGTTTCTACAGCTACAATACCTATGTTTGACTTACTAACAATATTCACAGCTACCATAAAGCAAGCATTTACCTACCAATATGGCAAGCATTCACGTACCATGCGCCATCTGTTAATTCTTATCATCATACTCTTTTTTTTAATAGCTAAGGAAACTGGAAATCAGAGTTTAAGCAATTTGCCCAAGATCACACAGCTAGTAAATAACAGACTAAAAACTAGCTTGACCATAAAAAAAGGCTGAGCATCTTTCACCTCACTGTCTTACCTTGGCAACACTATAACTAGCAAAGAGTGAAAATTAATAAACAGTTGATTTCAACCTTCAACTCTTAAATTTTCAAGTGATATCCAAAAAAATCTTTTAAAAAGCAAAATCAAAACCAGTTAATCAACCAGTTAACCCAATCTCTTCATTTTCCTACATTTGATCTTGGATTCATTTACAGAAAAAATAAAATAAAATAAAATAAAACAAAGCTGACCATCAGGATATTCTTTCCCT
>NW_006781997.1:4198820-4201278 GCF_000442215.2 Lipotes vexillifer | reverse complement strand
TTTCCCTAGAACTCATCAAGGACAAAATGACCTCACTCTAGGAGGATCTCTGAGCCTTAAGACCATGGCCTTCATTTAAAGGCCATTAAACAACCAATGGTGAGATTTTCTAAGGTAGTGATTCTCAAAATGTGGTCCCTGGGGACCTCCCTGGTGGTCCAGTGGGTTAAGACTCTGTGCTCCCAATGCAGGGGGCTCCAGTTCGATCCCTGGTCAGGGAACTAGATCCCGCATGCATGCTGCAACTAAGAGTCCGTATGCCACAACTAAGAGTCCACATGCTGCAACTAAGAAGTCTGCATGCCACAACTAAGAAGTCTGCATGCCGCAACTAAGACCCAGCACAGCCTAAGTAAATAAATATTTTTTTAAAAAATTAGTTAAAAAAAAAATGTGGTCCCTGAATCTCCAATATCCGCTGGAATGGAGTGGGGAGATATATGAAACTTCAGGGCACATTCTGCAACATAGGAATGAAGTATTCCCAGGAATGAAAAAGAGAGGCAGTGTATTTAAACAAATTTTGAGGATTATCATTACCATTTATTTGTAAATGCAGTCATTACTATTCTATTTCTTCTCTCAAACTCTTTTCCATCAGGATAATTCCTTTCTAATATAATTCTTAACTTCTGGATTCCACTCTGTGGCACCAAAATCTAAGTAATTTTTTATTCAGAGTTTCCTATTATTCTACTCTGTATAGACCTTAATCCTCTGTCCATATAATCTTGTAAAAATACACAACAGGACTTCTCTGGTGGTGCAGTGGTTAAGGGTCCACCTGCCAATGCAGGGGACACGGGTTCGATCCCTGGTTTGGGAAGATCCCACACGCCACAGAGCAGCTAAGCCCGTGCGCCACAATTACTGAGCCCGCGTGCCACAACTACTGAAGCCCACACGCCTAGAGCCCATGCTCCGAAACAAGAGAGGCCACGGCAATGAGAAGCATGCGCGCCGCAACGAAGAGTAGACCCCGCTCGCTGCAACTAGAGAAAGCCCGCGCATAGCAACAAAGACCCAACACAGCCAAAAATAAATAAATAAAACATAAATTTATTAAAAAAACCTACACAACAGCTGCACTTTTTCTTTCTAAACGAAGGCTAGTTTTTATTTAACTGTCTTATAGATAAAAATGCCAATTACTTTACCTTAAGCACCCCTCAAAAACCTCTTGTTCTGGGGAGGATTAACCTAAGACAAGACATTAGCAAACATCAAACAGCAGGGAACTTGGATCTAGCTCACTCATTGGTTTTGGCATTTCATATAGCTCTTTTTATAACATTTTAGAAGATGTAAGAACCTAAATTAAAAATCTGCTAAAACATCTTTATTTTGCACATGAAGAATTGAGGCCCAAAGAGATTCGGTGAGTTGTCCTAAATTACAAATTGCATGGGATTAAAACTCAGACCTCCTGACATCCTTTATAATTCTGGCAGTAATAGCAAAAATGGAAAGGAAGGTGTCCATGAGTTCCAAATGAGGTCACATTCCCAAATCTCAGAACTAGACAGGGCTCTAAGCAAGAGACTACTCTGAACATCACCCACCTAGCCAGCCCCACCCTTCACACACCCAAATGCATGCACACACACACACACACACTGGAACTCATGTGCACACACAGACACACGTGTAGGCATGCACACACACAAAAGCACAAAAGCACACATACTCCAAGTTGTATTCTCTGTAAGAATTACAAAGAAAATAGTTGACTTCAAATAGCAGTTTAACTGTTATGAACCATAGCATTGAAAGCTGCTGACAAAGATGTAAATATTATCTCACATTTACCTACAAATTGCTTCCACACCTTTTGTTTTAAAATAGTGTACAGGGCTTCCCTGGTGGCGCAGTGGTTGAGAATCTGCCTGCTAATGCAGGGGACATGGGTTCGAGCCCTGGTCTGGGAGGATCCCACACGCCGCAAAGCAACTAGGCCCGTGAGCCACAACTACTGAGCCTGCGCATCTGGAGACTGTGCTCCGCAACGAGAGGCCACGATAGTGAGAGGCCCGCACACCGCGATGAAGAGTGGCCCCCATTTGCCACAACTAGAGAAAGCCCTCGCACAGAAATGAAGACGCAACATAGCAAAAATAAATAAATAAATAAACTATCCCAACATCTTCTAAAAATAAATAAAATAAAATAGTGTACAAAAGGTAATCACATCATTAAAAAGAAACAATTATGCTTTTAAATGTCTGTATGCTTTTAATATTTGAAAATGCAGTTTAGGATGAAAAGTACAGATTGGAATTTTTTTTTTTTTTTAACATCTTTATTGGGGTATAATTGCTTTACAATGGTGTGTTAGTTTCTGCTTTATAACAGAGTGAGTCAGTTATACATATATATATATGTTCCCATATCTCTTCCCTCTTTGTCTCCCTCCCTCCCACCCTCCCTATCCCACCCCTCCAGACAGCCACAAAGAACC
>NW_006781997.1:4166760-4192131 GCF_000442215.2 Lipotes vexillifer | reverse complement strand
GCAGCAGCAGCCTTAGCGTCTCCTGCCCGTCTCTGGTTTCCGAGCTTTTAGCCGCAGCTCGCGCCCGTCTCTGGAGCTCCTTTAGGCAGCGCTCTTAAAACCCCTCTCCTCGCGCACCAGGAAACACAGAGGCAAGAAAAGGTCTCTTGCCTCTTGGGTAGGTCCAGACTTTTCCCCGGACTCCCTCCCGGCTAGCCGTGGCGCACTAACCCCTTCGGGCTATGTTCAAGCCGCCAACCCCAGTCCTCTCCCTGAGCTCCGACCGAAACCGAAACCGAGCCTCAGCTCGCAGCCCCGCCCGCCCCCGGCGGGTGAGCACACGAGCCTCTCGGGCTGGTGAGCGCCGGTCGGCGCCGATCCTCTGTGCGGGAATCTCTCCGCTTTGCCCTCCGCGCCCCTGTTGCTGTGCTGTCCTCCGCGGCTCCGAAGCTCCCCGCTCCGCCTCCCGCAATCTCTGCCCGCGAAGGGGCTCCTAGTGTGTGGAGACCTTTCCTCCTTCACGGCTCCCTCCCACTGGTGCAGGTACCGTCCTTATCCTTTTGTCTCTGTTTATTCTTTTTTCTCTTGCCCTACCCAGGTACGTGGGGAGTTTCTTGCCTTTTGGGAGGTCTGAGGTCTCCTGCCAGCGTTCAGTAGGTGTTCTGTAGGAGTTGCTCCACGTGTAGAGGAATTTCTGGTGTATCTGTGGGGAGGAAGGTGATCTCTGCGTCTTACTCCTCCGCCATCTTGGAAAGAGTCCCCAGATTGGAATTTAATCTCTAGCAATTATACCATCTAATGCCAATATCTAAAATTTACCATCTACACCCACCTACTTACCAAAAGGCTTTAAAGCTCATAAGAGCAATAAAACAAATGTAAAAAATAAAAATCATACAGAGATGGCAAGATATGACTGTAAAAAAAAAGACATCTTATTACAGTTGAGTATTAAATACTGAGTCTCTTATTAATAGAACCTTTACAGATTATAGAATTCTCCTTGCCTCATTTAAAGAAGCAACGTCATTTTATCTGGTGAGACTGTCTTTTTTTTTCTTCGATCGAAACTTTTAAAAGAATCTATTATAGAGATTCTTATATAAAAGATCCTAAGCTATTTATACCTGACAGACAGCAGAACCATTCTTCAAGGTGATAATGTAACTAATGAAAGCATTTTGATCCATTCTCTTTCTTTTCTTCTACTTCTTCAAAATAGCTGAACAAAGTCTTAGAGCTCATTTAATTTAACCAACTCCTTTATAAAGAATCTTCCTCGGGCTTCCCTGGTGGCACAGTGGTTGAGGGTCCGCCTGCCGATGCAGGGGACACGGGTTCGTGCCCTGGTCCGGGAAGATCCCACATGCCGCGAAGTGGCTGGGCCCGTGAGCCATGGCCGCTGAGCCTGCGCGTCCGGAGCCTGTGCTCCGCAACGGGAGAGGCCACAACAGTGAGAGGCCCGCGTACCGCAAAAAAAAAAGAATAATCCTCTATTTTATCTCTTCTTCCTGTGCCCAGGATGGTTAGTGCTGCCCTACTATCGAAGATCATAAAAAGCCAATGAGCCTGTTCTAAAGCAAAGACTGTGACCAAACAGAAAATATATTCAAAGGTCAAAGATAAAAATCTCTGTCATCCCTCAAGGTAAGAAATAATATTCTTTTTTATTACATGTCAGCTCTTGAAGCAGTCTGTTCATTTGGCTGATCAAAGTTCTGTGAGAAAACTCCACCTATTTGCTCCAATTTCCAATCTGAGCATAAAGACCACAAACTTCATCTGTCATTATTTCTCCCCAAAGTATTCTACAGTTCAAGACAAGCAAACATATTTTTAGTTTTAGTCTCCCACAACATCACACATTCATTCAACATGTATTTATTAAGCACCAATATACGCCAAGCAGTGGGCTGGGTTCTAGGGATACACTGGTAGACAAAACAAATGTGGATCCTGCCCTGCAGAGCTTCAGTGGCCTTGTGCAGGAGGCAGCTCATAAAGAAAATGAATGGCATATATAATAATAGTATTAACCATGTGCCAGGCACTGTTTTGAACATATTCATGTTTTAATTGTCCTAATCCTCACAATAATCCTCAAAGATACTTTTTGTATTGAGAAGGAAAGTGAAGCACAGAGGTTAGGTAACTTGCCCTAGGTCATTACAAAGCCAGTAGTAATATACATAACTACAAACCATAATAAGCTATAGGAAAGAAGCAAAGAGAATCAGAATTAGTGGGGTGGGAGTGTATGGCTATCCTTCTGGGAAGTGTTTCGGTTATTATCAGAGCAGCAGTTCTCACAGGTCTATGGGACCATTTCAGGGCATCCACAAGGTCAAAACTATTTTCATAATAAAAAAATATTAATTGCCTTTTTCATTATAACAAAATATTAATTGCCTTTTTCATTGTGTTGACATTGTACTGAAGGTACAAAAGCAATTATGAATAGAATGCTTACAACACAAGTCAACGCAGTGGCACCAAACTACCAGTAGTCACTGTACTCTTCACTCTCATGCACTCGTAGTCAAAACAAAACAAAACAAAGACAAAAAAACAAGGACTTCCCTGTTGGCACTGTGGTTAAGAATCCGCCTACCAATGCAGGGGACATAGGTTTGAGCCCTGGTCCAGGAAGATCCCACGTTCCGCAGAGCAACTAAGCCCTTACACCACAGCTACTGAGCCTGCACTCTAGAGCCCATGCACCACAACTACTGAGCCCACGTGCTGCAACTACTGAAGCACACGCCTAGGGCCCGTGCTCCACAGCAAAGAGAAGCCACCTCAATGATAAGCCCGCCCACCGCAACTAGAAAAAGCCCAAGCGCAGCACTAAAGACCCAACACAGCAAAAAATAAATAAATTTATAAAAAACAAATAAACAAAAACAAAACCCAAAAATTCACTTAAGAATGTCCTTGATGAAGCAGTAAAATTATTAATTTCTAAAAATCTCAACCTTGAGTAAGTCTTTTTAATATTCTATGTGATGAAATGGGAAGCATACATAAAGCATACCTGCTGCATATCAAACTATGTTGCCTCAAGGAAAAGCACTTATGCAACTGTTTGAGATGCAAAACTGAACATTTTTTTCTTGGAACACCATATTTATTTGAAAGAAGAACAAACTGTGGTTATTAAGATTAATATATTTGGCAGACATGTTCTTGAGAATAAAGTGAATCTGTTATTTCAAGGAAAACTGACAGCATTTGTTGGCAATGATAAGAACTTACACTTTCAAGGGGAAAATTAGAATTTTGGAAAATTGGAATCCATCACCATAAGCTTGACAGCTTCTTAATACTTACAGATTTTTCTCATGAGACTGCAGATATTAACAAATGTGATTTTTTGATATTGTATAATGAGATGTGTCCACATTTGGAAGATCTGGATAACTCAGCAAACCAATATTTTCAAAATGACCAATGCACAATGTTAAAATCATGCCTTGGTAAAAGATCCATTCAAAGGCTACAAAGATAGACCAATGTATTTTAATGTAATGGTGTATGAAAAGTTCATTGATAGGGTTTCAGACTCCACATTGTAACTAACCTTTAAGAAACTACCTTTTACTATCAAAGAAGAATATCCACAATTATTTGAAATGGCTACTAAAATACTCCTCCCTGATCGAGCTACTTCTCTGTGAGGTTAAATTTTCTTCCTATAACCAAAACCACAAACCACAACTGTTTGAAAGCAGATGTGAGAGTCCAGCTATCTTCTATTAAACCAGATATATATTTTTTAAATTTTAATATAAAATAATACTACTCATAATTTTTTGGAAAATATAGTTATTTTTTCATTAATAATGATATTAACATGTAATGGGTTTATTGGGTTTATTTATGGGTTTATTGCTGCTTTTTTTTTTTTTTTTTTTTCTGTACCCGGGCCTCAGCAACTGGGTAGAAAATTTGGGTCCCAGAGAGGAACTTTACCAGTAGTTGCGCAGGCTCAGCGGCCATGGCTCACGGGCCCAGCCGCTCCGCGGCATGTGGGATCTTCCCGGACTGTGGCACGAACCCGTGTCCCCTGCATCGCCAGGCGGACCCTCACCACTGCGCCACCAGGGAAGCCCTACTGTTGCTATTTTTAACTGATGTAATATTTACAGTTTTCTCAGTTGTAATTTCTAACACAGTAAATACCAGTAGATATAACCCATATTTAGAAAAAAGAAAAAAAAAAAGCTCTTTGGGGCCTTATAATTTGTAGAATGTAAAGGGGTCCTAAGACCAAAAAGTTTAAGAATTATTATCTTAGAGTTTCTGAAAGGAGACCCATGTGGCCTGGGCCATACAGAATAAGAGGAAAGAATGATAAGATATGTCATTGGAGGGCTATCCAGAGGTCAGATCACACAGAGCTTATCAGTGATAATGAGCCTGAATTTATTCAAAGTACAATTGAGGAATTTAAAGCAGAATGACATGATTAAATTTATGTTTTAAAAACGGCAGCTGGACTTCCCTGCTGGCGCAGTGGTTAAGAATCCGCCTGCCAATGCAGGGGACACAGGTTCGAGCCCTGGTCCGGGAAGATCCCACATGCCGCAGAGCAACTAAGCCCGTGTGCCACAACTACTGAGCCTGTGATCTAGAACCCATGAGCCACAACTACTGAGCCCATGTGCTGCAACTACTGAAGCCGTGCTCTGCAACAAGAAGCCACAGCAATGAGAAGCCCGCGTGCCTCAACAAAGAGTAGCCCCCACTCACAGCAACTAGAGAAAAGCCCACGTACAGCAAGACCCAACACAGCCAAAAAGAAAGGCAGCTGTGTGTAACATGGGAGACAATGTGACTGAACTAGAGTTGGGGGATTTGAAATGGAGACAAGTAGATAAGTCTATGATGTATTTTTAAAAGTTAAAGTACTTTAAACCTCAAAATGAAGTTCCAAACGAGATAAAATGTTTTCTGTTTTCATTTTAAAGAATTCAGCTGCTCTATAATTAAACTCGAGGTGGGATGAGGAGAATCAACCTACCAAATATACTAGAAATGTCAAAAGTACACTAAATCCATACTCAATACTCTAATGTAATGATGTTTAAAGTTATTTTTAGTCAGTTTCAAATTTTTCTTAAAATGGAATACCATGAAATATTAACTAACAAATCATATCTTTGTGATTGATTCAGTCTTTCACTAATATGGTGGGCCCTATGTTAGACACAATGGATAGTAGAGTCAACAAGACAGACACCATCCGAGCTCTCATGAAACTTGTATTACAGAATGATTACTGATAAACTTTGAAGACTCATGGCAGAATGAGGCAACTAAAGTTGTTTCAAATAATTTATTCATTCAAATAAACATTTATTGAATATATACAGTGTGCCAGGATCTGGAGACAAAATGATGAATAAGACATGATTCTGCCCTTGAGGATTTTACTGTCTAGTAGAAACAGATAAAAAATACATTTCCAATTATGATGTAAAAAGTGTTGTAAATACTAGTGTACAGGCATGTGTGATGTACCAATTTAAAAAGAAACAAAGGGAGTCAGAAAATAGAAGTTTACCTGAATGCTGAATGGAGAAAAGCTAATACATGGAGTAGGGAAAGGGAAGGTCTGAGATGTGAAAACCCCTAGCAAGTGAGATAAGAATGTAAGTGGGTCAAAAAGGTTGGTGTTTAATGTGTGAGTTCCAAATTTCCAAAAATTGGCCCCCTTTTAAAAGGGGCCAAACACCAATTCTGTAATCCACATATAAATCAACTTGATATCATGGAGGAAAAAACTACCAACCAATTCTTAGAAACCAAAATGGGTTCACAAACGGATAATGCTACCACCAAAAGTCAGCTTTCACAAGCATTTGATAGTTCAGATTATTTCACCTATGACAAAGTCTTGGCCTTCAAAGAGCTTACCTTCTAGAGGTAGAGAAATGTGGCAACCACAAGTTATAGTACAATGTGTAATAACAAATCTTGTAACAGCCCAAGCAAGTTCAAGGTGTTAAGACAGCCTCTGCCTACAGAGAGCAGAGAAGAGTTGGGTGAGGAAAGCCTTCACAGAGATGATGATGTAAGTGGTGTGTTGAAAGATGAGTGGGTGTTTGACACTGTAGACAAAGGGGACAGAGAAGGTATTATACACAAAAGCCTGTGCCAAAGTAGAGATGCCATGAAAGAGCAGGCCTATTTAGAGAAATGCAAAGAAACCAGTTTTAATTGAGGCAAAAGCAGCTAAGAAGGGGTGACAAGAGATGAGGACAGACAGACTGGACACTGATCAACACGCTGCAGAGTTTGAATTTTAGCCAGTAAGTAATAGGGAGGTATACAAAGAAGAGTGACGTAGTCAGACTTGCCTTTTGATATGAACCATTAATATGAATCACTTTAGAATGATTTTGGCAATGAGAGGATGATTTGGAGGGGGTAAGAAGCAATTAGGAAACTATGTTAGGAATATGCAAAAAAGGGATACGGACCTTAACCATGCACAACCTCCTAAACTCAACCCATTATCTTTCCTGCCAGACCCACTCCTTCTCCTGGATTCCTTACTTCAGTGAATGGTATAAGTCTCCTAGGGTTGTCATAACAAATTACCACAAACTTGTTGGCTTAAAAGAACAAAAATGTACTCTCTCACAGTTCAGGATGCAGGAGCCCCAAATCAAGGCACTGGCAGGGTTGGTGCCTTCTGGAGACCCTGAAAGAGAACTGTGCCTGTCTCCTAATACTGTGGTTGCCAGCAATTCTTGGCATTTCTTGGCTTGTAGACAAGTCACTCCAATCTCTTATTCCATCCTCACATAGCCTTCTTCTCTGTGTCCCTGTGTATCCTCGGAGGATACTCTCACTGGATTTAGGACCCACTGTAATCTGCTATGACCTCATCTCCATCCTTATATTAATTACATTTGTAAAGAACCTATTTCCAAGTAAGGTCACATTCTGAGGTTCTGTGTAGACACGAATTTGGGCGGGGGAGCACTATTCAAGCCACTGTAGGTATCAACCAATATATTTCCCAAACAGAAATGTGGTATCATCCTTAACCATTCCTCTTCCTTTGCATCTAGATAATTATCAAATACTATTTCTACTCCTTTAAAGATTATCTCCTTTTCTTCATCCCCAATACCATTTTCATTTCAATAACACTCTTGTCTATATAGCAAACTCCTTGCTACAGCACTGGTTGAACTCAATTATTACTCTCATTACTGTGCCTGTATTGCCAGAGAAAGTCATACGACAGGGCAGACTGGTTGTACCATGAATTTATGATAACTCCAAATTAGTCCTCAGCATTGTCTGGCAGTCCTTCTACTTCTCTGGCCAACCTGCTCTCCCACTCTTCCATTACTATTTCAAATCTTTTTCACTCTCCTCGAGCCCTTACTTTCACCCACTTTCAGCAGTTGTCCCAGGCTCCTATTCTACAGAGAATAAAGAAGCCATCAAACAAAACACTCCCGCTTCTGTGCTTATCATCTCTCCTTTCCCTTTAAGTATAATAGCTGTCCTTTCAATATAAAGGACAGCTATTCATTCTCTCTACATGTATTTTGGATTTCATCTTCACTCAGAAGTCTTACTAATTATCCTCTCCTTCTCTAGAATATTCAGATTTTCCCTCAACTAGATGCTTCTCATTGGCTTGTAAACATGTTTAAGTTTATTTTTCCATTAAAAAAAAAAGAAAACAATACCTCCCTTGAAATCCCCCTCCCCCTCCCGGCTATCCAGCCACACTCAATTTTTTCTGCTTGCTTTTTTTCTTTCCACCTCCTCCTTCCCCAGCCAGACATAAATGTGTTTTTGGAGAGCTTGGTTTCTCTAGTTCTGTAGTCTTGGGCCCCTTACTTAATCCCTATAAAATGGGAATAACAATACTAAACCTACCCCACAGGACTATTTTGAGAATTGGGTGAATCGATATATATAAAAGACCTAGCACAGAGCCTGGCCCATAGTAACTGATCAACAGTTAGCAATATAGTATTGCTAGCAATATATAATATCCATCCATTTATCCAGCCAACTGACACCTTGGAGTCATCCTGAATTCCCTCATCCCTCTGTTTTAACCCATCCCTAGATTTTATTTTTACTTCTCAAATCTCTCTTGTTCTGAACACTTTCCTCCACCTCTGCTATCCTACTCCCATCATCTCACATGGATCAGAATTAAGAGCCCCTTAAATGGTTTTCTGCATTTATCCTTGTTATTTCCCCAAATTCTCTCCTTATCATAGCCAGAGTAACTATTCTAATCTCCTATCTGAGGTCACCACCTAATTTAAAACATTTCCCATTGTTATGATAAAGCCCTCAAATCTACTACATGGTCTAGAAAATCATGTAGATATTGTCCCTACCTACCTGTTCAAACTTATTTTGCATCTCACTTCTTTTGCCCTATGCTCTTATAACACATACCAACTCTCAGTTCTTCAAATGCATTAGCACTCGCCCATCACAGGTGCCTTCTACATCCTGTTCTCTCTACCAGAATGTTGAACGATACTCCTATTTCTCTTGGCCTAATTAATTCCTACTCATCCTTTATGTCTCAATTCAATAGTCACTTCCTCAAAGAAGCCTTTCTTGATGCCCCAGAATAGGTTCTCATTACTCTATGTACCTCAAAGTTGGAATTTCACATTTATATGATAATTATTTCAACAAATTCCAATAAAATCCAAGTTCCATAACAGTGATGATTATGTCCATTTTTGCTCTCCATTGTATCCCAAGTGCCCAACACAGCATATGGTGCATAATTAGCACTCAATAAATATATATTGGAGCAATATTAAACTTCAAGTTCAATGCTGCAAAACAGCCTCATCACTTGTTTAAAAACAGAATAGCTTTCCTATACTAGTCTAGAATGCTACCCAGTTCATCCAAGTATGGAACATGGCACTAGAAACTAAATATGAATAGCCTTGGTATAAGTAAGTAAGTAGAAGGGCAAAGGGAAATCAATGTAGTAATTATTGAAAAAGAGCAAGGATGGGGAATTCCCTGGCGGTTCAGTGGTCAGGATTAGGGAGGAGCTCTTACTGCCAGGGGCCCAGGTTTGATCGATCCCTAGTTGGGGAACTAATATCCCACAAACCAAGTGGCCAAGAAATAAAAAGAAGAGCAAGGATGGACAGGTGAGAATGGGGGCAGATTTTTGTGGGGGGGAATACTATTTTTGAAACCTACCATTTTATGGCAGTGAAACTGTTCAATGAGTGGTTAACAGCCAATGTTAAACAAACTGCAATAAAACTGATACACTAAAAAAAAATGAGAATAGCTTTAAAGCAGTAAAAGGGTAGTATATCATTCGTTCATTTTCAATGTGGCTCTAGACGGCTGTGAACAGTAAATCACTTTAAAAAAAGATACTTATTCAGCAATTGCTGAGGGAAAGGAGGACATGACAGAAGATATATTGTTTTGCTGTTATTTTAAAGAAGGGGTGACACAGGCAGACAACCGTACTTCAAGGCAGAGAGGTGAGTTCTTCTAAAGCACTGGTTCTCATCTTTTGTTCTACTCCAACACACCTACTACTGCTACTATTACTATTACTACTACTACTATCCTAATCAGTACCTGTGAATCCAGCACAGCTGTCACCAAGTGGCTCACCATAGCAGGGATTCTCAAGCAGGTGGGAAGTATAAAAGAGATGTGAGTAATTTGAAATGCACTACCTCAAAATATTCTGAATTCTGGGCTTCCCTGGTGGCGCAGTGGTTGGGAGTCCGCCTGCTGATGCAGGGGACGTGGGTTCGTGCCCCGGTCTGGGAGGATCCCACGTGCCGCGGAGCGGCCGGGCCCGTGCGCCATGGCCGCTGGGCCTGCGCGTCCGGAGCCTGTGCTCCTCAGCGGGAGAGGCCACGGCAGTGAGAGGCCCCCGCACAAAAAAAAAAAAAAAAAAAAAAAAAAAAAAATATATATATATATATATATATATTCTGAATTCTCTGCCCTCCCCTTCCCCTTATAGATATCCCTCTCCCCAAATATAATTTATGGAAAAAAGCAGTCACATAGATGTCACTTATATTTAATTTTTTAATGTAACCTCTGACTTTTTTTGTAGCAAAATTGTTTTCCTAACTATTATATTAATATTAAATTAACTACCTGAAGACAATGAGCAGAGGAAGGGCAATCTGGAAGGATACTCAAGACCAATTTAAATATATCATAAGTTACTCATACTGGAGGTACCTCTCTTGATTATAAAAATATTTTATTATGGCAATATGGTTTAAGGTATTAATCTCTAAAACCACCGAACTTTGGTGCACATCTGCTATATCAAACTGTAAGTGACCTCAAATATTATGTCTTAATGCCCATATCCTTAAAACAACAGAACTAATTCAATTCACTTACTAAGAAATAAAACAGGGCAAGAAAGTATGGAAATCTTTTCTAAAATTTCAAGATCTCAAAAGATTGCTAACAGTACACAGGGCAACCTCTGAAATTCTGCAGATGATACAATGGCAGATCTACTTTGAAAAGCACTACTGACAATGAACCTCTCTCCTCAGCAATCACAACAGATTCCATGAAAACTGAAAACTGTAGAAACTGCTAAATATAGAAAGAATAACCCCACAGAGAAGTCAACTGTAACTGAAAAAACACACAAACAATCCCCATTTCCTAAGATCTTTAAATCAAAGGCTTCTAGCATGTTGGAAAAACATGCTCACATTGTGATAGGCTAGCATTTCTTATTTTGAGAAATAATGCCACCTTCTAAGCCAGGACATGGAATCAGAATATGTAATTATAATTTCTAAAAAAGAACATGCATAATTTATTACAGCTCTGAGTACTCATTTAAAATATTTAAAGATGAAAAAAACTAAGCATCACCTCCTGCTCAAAGAACAATCATTTCTCCAAAATTAGGTTTTATATCTGAAGTCCAAATAGCACTTTAAAGTTTCCTTAAGTCATTTAAAAAATGAATTAGATCTTGTATCACTTTTTAAAATCTGTTTATCTCAGTAAATACTCTCAGTTGTAGAGTAGCAAAAGCTACTCTTGCTCTGCTATTTAAAGCTGAAGTACTATTTCTAAAGACCAACAAATGCAATTTCAATACATGAATAAATAACCATCTTCTAGAAACTACCACTAAAGCAAGAATTCAAGAGACATTTTCATATACCTAGATTAAGAAGTGATTAGCCTCATATCAACACTTCCAACCTTTTCAGAAAGGATGAAAGAAATTAACAGTCCTTTCAGTGAACAAGAGTCACAAAATCTCCCATATGCAATTCTATGCCAATCAAAGCTAAATTATACCACCTTTTTCACAACTGACAGGAAAGAGAAAGAATGCTAACCACTAAGCAAGGAGAGGATGCATTTCTGATATTCATATTGATTTGGATCCAATGGGCATTCTCAATCACCACAACTGATAGTAATGATGATTTCTCACAAAATCTAATGTTCAAAGAGCTGTGCACATCATTTATTATCCTATTTTTACCTACTTTAAAATGAAAGACCCATTCTCTTATTTATCTAGTTAGAAAATGATCTTTATGTAATGATAGTAATCTATCATGCTTTCTAAATATTGTAAAAATTTAATTTTCTGCAAAAATGGTAGGTTTTTTTGGAAGCACCACCACTGCACTCACACCCACAACCAAGATTAGAGACTAAAGCAAATGATCATCTTTCACACACTCTCAAAAATAAACCCAGACTTTGGGAAAGACAGTAAAGTACAGACAAAACCGCAATGTTAGAAGTCAGCTGAATAATTGTAGGGCGCTCTGGAGGGATGTGCCTGTAACTTAAGGACCAACTAACTGTAAACTGAAATCAACATTGATACCGTCTTGCTTATCCCACTAATTTTTCTTAAGAGCTTCGATCAAATTCCGCTAAATAGTTCGTGCAGTCAAGGTACAGTACGTCTGTGTGCAACAACAGAAATTGACCTGAAATAGTTAAAAATAATCAGGACTGTGTCTGTCTGGTGATATACAAACCTAGTTTATCAAGGTGAAAGTAGATCTAAAAACTCAAATGTTAAAAGGTGAGCTAAAGTATTCTTATGACAGAATCTCTGAGCTTCAGTTAAGTCTGAGCTCTGTTAACGTAACAGGCACAAGTAGGCTGGAGTAATTAGTTCCTGCTTCCTCTTCATAGAGATACAAGGGAGGTGGACAACAGGATCCCGGGAGACCCACACGTCAGTCCACACACCTTTTTCTGCTCTAACCTCACCTCACTCCTTTCCTGCGCGCGCGCGCGCGCACTCCCCCGTCACGTAGGAAGCCCAGGTGCCCGGCTGGCAGTTTTCTAGGGTCGTTTCACGGGTGCGTTAAATGAGGTCTGATGACTGGAGTTGAATGCCACCCCCTCCAGCGCCCACAGCTCACCTCTAGCTTGTGGTTGATTTGGGACACAGTCTGGGCTTTGTGGCAAAGCTGCGCAAAGCAGGAGCTCAGGCTGGTCATCTTCTGTCTCCCCTCATAAGTGATGTCCGCCTGGTCCGGATCGATCTCTCCCAGGAGCAGATCCACATCCACGAAGGCCTTGTCGAACTCCTTCTCCAGCACCTCCAGCCACCGGAACATGGATACCCCGCCGGGGGAGACCCCCACGGCGCATGAGGGGCCTCCTGGGCCCCCGCCGGCTCCTGCCGGGCATGGGCCGCCCGCCGACATGGCGCCGTCTATGGCCTCCCCCGACTTCTGCTGACCACGCAGTCCACCCGCGAGAGGAACTGATGGGACTGCGGGAACCCCCGCGCACGCACGCTCCGTCGGTCCCCTCTCTTAACCCTCGCGCGGCTAACGCCGGCTATGCAGCCCCGGAGGGGCAGGAGCGGCAGGAGCGGCGAAGCTGAGGCGGCGGCGGCGGCGGCGGCGGCGGCGGCGGCGGCACACGGAAGACGCGGGCCGTCCCACCTCTCGGCCCGCCCTCGCCGCGCATGCGTATCGAAGGCCTCAGCGGACGCAGCCAGGAGGGATGAAATGGGCGGGGCTGGGGTGCGACCTTGGCCTATGAAAAGCCTCTGCTTGGGACCGCCTGTCAGCGGCCATATTGACATCTGGCAAACTCCTGCTTGAATCCCCGAGAAACCGAGGCGCGTGGTGTTGGCTTCCAAGTTGGAAAGGCCCGAGGAAGAGAAGGTTGTCCACGTCGCAGAGAGGATCAGCTTCCACCCGTTTGACTTCAGAGTGGGCGGGAGCCGTTCTAGAGTCGTCCGGGAAAGTTTCCGCGGTGACGTCCCGGAGCAGGGAAGGAAGAGTGAGGAAGGGACGTTTGAGCCTGGGCGGTGGCCACGTTTTACCTTTTCCAGTCCAGTTCGTTTAGGGTGAGGTGCGTGGGGTGTGTGGACACACTCGTTCATTTTGGTAAACCAGGCCTTAAATTCCGGGTGGAATCTGTCTAGAACTGCAAGTTGAAGGGCAGCGGCTCACCAAGTTTTGCTGAATTAATACAAGGCCTTTTCTCTTGTGATTAAAAGTCAGGCAGCCTTGGGTTCAAGTTTTAAACTCTGTCACCTATTAGCTGTGCCATCTTAGTTGTATTTAATGTCGAAGCCTCAGTTTCCAAAATTTACTTAGTAGTAAGGTAAAATGCTTAGCTCCAGCGCTTGGCACTTGGTATGCCTTATTATTCACACCACAGGTCATACATTTCCAAAGCAACTACTTTAAAAGGTGTACTTATTTTAAAAACTGGCGTAGTGTTCCTACACGTGACAATTAGGTAAAAAAAAATTATAAAGATTCATATATTCATAATTATATTGAATGCAGAACCCTGTTGAGGCATCGGGGGCACAAAAATGAATGAGGCATGACCCTCACGTTAGCAGAACTCATAGGCTACTGAGTCTAACCCTTATAGCTGCAACTTTAATTTGAATACTCACTCTCAACCCCCTTCCACTTCAAGAGTAGCCCAGTCTTGAAAACAGAAGGAGAAACCAGTCTGATAGAGTAGAAACTGCCCCTCCTAGGAGACTTGCCTAAGGGAATATTTTACTGGCAGAAGACAGGCTCTTCCAGTTAATCTCCACCAAAGCCTGCACTGTGGGCCCCTCACTAATGCTATGCCAATGAGGAATAAGAAATCATAGCTTTAGTTTGCTCTCTGAGTCAGGGCAGACTGTTTAGCATAAAGTCCTTTGGCTTCAACAAACTTAGCTAAGCAAAACTACTCAGAGATCCTTGCCTTGAGCTTAAGTAGGCACATTCACACAGGTTTTACCCAGAAATAATATAAAACTAAGATTTGCATCTTTCCCCTGCTCCCTTCCAAATTAACTTTTTTTTTATCTGCCGTATTTGCAAGAACATCATTACTACAGCTACCAAGTTCCCACCACTTTCTCTATTCATAATATAGTTAGCAATCCCATTTTCAGGAATTTAAAGTCCGAAAATAATTTAAAGTTGGGGTTGAGGGGCCCACGTACATATGGAATCACAATAATAGCTTTCAGATATTGAATACATACTATGTGCTAAACATTGTGCTGTCTGCTTTACTTCTTTGACTCTCACAAAATCCTGTCAGTTAGCTGTGGTCAGTTTTTTATAGATGAGTCACAGAGAATTTAAGTATCTTGATAAGCTTGGTATACAACTAAAGATGCACTGAGGTGAGATTTCAATCTAGGTGTCTTTTTCTCCCAAGTCTTAGCTGTTAATCACGGGGTGTAGAAGGATGAGGAAATCCATTTCTTCATGTTTAAGCTACCAGTGTAATAAATTGGCAAATCAGTCTAAAAGTTTTTTTCAAAAAAAAAATTTTTCCCAATTATAAGGCATATATAAATCTATTAATATGTAAGAACTATTATCCAAAAAATTAACTGTAATACTCATTTTCTATTACTTAGCACTGTCTTTTGTTTATATGAACTACATTTGAAAACAAATTTCATTTCTTTAAAAAATATATCATTCAACTTCCTACTATATTGTGTGGGTACAACTGAAATGCATTTTAAGTGTTTATGTGTATCCAGTGCTCTGATCCTTGGTGAATACCCCCATTTTCGGCATTGAAGAGCCTGACTCCACTTCTGTGTACAATTTTACAACTCCCAAGTCACACCCTGTATCTCAGAACACTTTCATCTCATATTGTCCCTTCTCATTACCATGCGATGTAACAACTTCTGCATCCCTGTGTGCTTGCTGCTTGGTGCTATGTGACTATTTCAAATGCTCATGAGGAACCCTCTAGGTACACATTATCTTTTGCCCACCTTGACTGGGGTTCTGCATTTTTGCAAGTCACAGCCTAACACTGAAGTGAAAGGCAGGGTTTGATGTTCTAGTGCTGCCATCTGTTGTCAGTGTGCTTTATCTACACTTGTTGCCTTGTTTTGGTCTACTTTGGAATTTGGAATAGTATGTAATCTCAATACTTGTGGGACTTATTTTCTTAGGGATAATAAAATCTTGATACTTCTGTTTGCAATTGCACTGGCAGAAACCTCCAAAAACTGTTTCATGAGTCATGTTTGTGTGATTAAAAATTTCTTGTATAACTTAAATGTGACAGTTTTGTTTTAAGAATTTAAGAGTTTTACCATAAGGTATTACGAAGAATACAGTGGGGGACTGAGGAAACTGGGAAAAAAAGGAAGATGCTAAAGATTTCTTTGGTGGGTAGTGGTAATTAGCTGTGAGGTTAGTGTAGAGTTCAAACATTTATTAGCACATCGTTAATTGCAAAGGCACTGTAGTGAATGGACATAGAATTCTCCCTCTCCTTGGACTGGAGAGGGAGATTATCACTTATTGAATGCTACTGTGTGCCGGGCCCTGCACTAAGCTTCACATGTTTCATTTACTCTCCGGTAATCCTACAAGGAAAAGGAAAAGATATTAATAAGTATTATACCATTGGTCGCTAGAAACAATTGTATAATGAATAAAGAGGGCCAGGGAAAACCTGCTACCATTTTATTTGAGCAATGTGGGGAAAGTCTTGGAATATCATAGTCATATGTATTATATTTATTCATATTTGCCAACAATCTGAAATTCTGTGATACATATGCTGAAGAAGTTTGGGCATTACGAGGTGATTTATTAGCTTAATTCTCCTGATTATTTCTCTTGCATACACATATGGAACAACTGTTTGCCCTCTTGTTCTTAAAACTTGAGAATTTTGGTGCAGTGATGTAGGATTAGCTAAGAAACCTCTTCCAAGAGGCCTTCCTTTATTCTCATTTGGAACTATGGACTCCATCCCTGTTCAGTTTCCTGCAAATACCTGCTATAGTATTTATCATACATTTTTTGGAGCCCCTTGGACTGTGAGCTCCTTGGCAATAGTAATGGTATCTTGCTTATCTTTGAATCCCAGGTCCTAACACAAGATCTTGAATATAGTAGGAATGCTGAAAATATTTGTGTGGTCAGTTAAAAAATTAAGACATTACAACAGTCTACCTAGGAAATTCTAAAGAATTAGAATTTGCTGCTAGAGAGCATAGCTAAACATATTTTTTTATATTGGCTCAAGAGTTGGGAATATCTATAAAATATATGTTAAATATCTATAAAATACATATTCCTTTAAAATCCAAGGAATATTTTTCCCAACCTAAAGAGAAAGGTTCATTTAACAGTGATGGTTGATTTGACTAATAAATCCAGTATAATTTAGGCATCAAAAATTATTTTACCTATTCCATAGTTAAAATTTATAAGATACTACATTTGGTATGGTGTACCCAAACGTAAAAACAAAACACAGCAAAAAACAATTTGAAAAAGTCCTATTACTTATTGTTAAAATTGTCATACTACCCAAAGCAATCTACAGATTTAACGCAATCCCTATCAAATTTCCCATGACATTTTTCACAGAACTAGAATAAATAATCCTAAAATTTATATGGAACCATAAAAGACCCAGAATTGCCAAAGCAATCTTGAGGAAAAAGAACACAGCAGGAGGCATAACCCTCCCAGACTTCCAACAATACTATGAAACTACAATAATCAAAACAGCATGGTATTGGCACAAAAACAGACATATGGATCAATGGAATAGAACAGAGAGCCCAGAAATAAACCCACATGTCTATGGTCAATTAATTTTCAACAAAGGAGGCAAGAATATACAATGTGGAAAAGACAATCTCTTCAGCAAGTGGTGTTGGGAAGTTGGACAGCTGCATGTAAATCAATGAAGTTAGAACACACCCTCACACCATACACAAAAATAAACTCAAAATGGCTTAAAGACTTAAATATAAGACATGACCCCATAAAACTCCTGGAAGAGAACATAGGCAAAGCATTCTCTGAAATAAATTTTGGCAGTGATTTCTCAGGTCAGTCTCCAAAGGCAATAGAAATAAAAGCAAAAGTAAACAAATGGGATCAAATCAAACTTACAAGCTTTTACACAGCAAAGGAAATCATAAAATGAAAAGACAACCTACAGACTAGGAGAAAATATCTGCAAATGATGTGACTGACAATGGATTAATCTCCAAAATATACAAACAGCTCATACAATTCAATAACAAAAAAAAGAGCCCAATCGAAAAATGGGCAGAACATCCACATGAAAAGATGCTCATCATCGCTAATTATTAGAGAAATGCAAATCAAAACTACAATGAGGTAGTACCTCACACCAGTCAGAATGGCCATCATCAAAAAGTCTGCAAACAATAAATGCTGGAGCAGGTGTGGAGAAAAGGGAACCCTCCTACACTGTTGGTGGGAATGTAAATTGGTGCAGTCACTATGGAAAACAGTATGGACAGTATGGAGGTTCCTCAAAAAACTAAAAATAGAGTTGCCATATGATCCAGCAGTCCCATTCCTGGGCATATATCCAGACAAAACTATAATTTGAAAAGATACTTGCAGCCCTATGTTCATAGCAGCACTATTTACAATAGCCAAGACATGGAAACAACCTAGATGTCCATCAACAGATAAATGGATAAAGATATGGTATATATATACAATGGAATACTACTTAGCCATAAAAAAGAATGAAATCATGCCATTTTACAGCAACATGGGTGGACCTAGAGATTATCATACTAAGTCAGACAGAGAAAGACAAATATAATATCACTTATATGTGGAATCTAAAAAAAGTGATCCAAATGAACATATCTATGAAACAGAAACAGACTCACAGATATAGAGAACAGGCCTATGGTTGATAAGGGCGAAGGGGGGTGGGGGAGGGAAAAATTGGGAGTTTGGGATTAGCAGATGCAAACTATTATGTGTAGGATGGATAAACAACAAGGTCCTACTGTATAGCATAGGGAACTATATTCAATATCCTGTGATAAACCATAATGGAAAAGGATATGAAAAATAATATATATAGGTATAACTGAATCACTTTGTTGTACAGCAGAAATTAACACAACATTGTAAATAAACTATACTTAAATAAACATTTTTTAAAATCCCTATTACTATATTTTTATTCCCTAACACTCTCAGACTGCCTATAACTGCTTTTCCACTGTTACCTGAGCTACATTCTTCATTTACCCTTTCCCACAGCTCCAGGTTTGGGTCAGCACTATCTAAAACACCATTTATCAACCACGCTATCAGGGTTTACTGATCATTGATTCTTCCTCTTTCATCCACTGTCAAGTTACTGTTTACTTCTCACATTATCAGACCTTACAGATCAAACAGACTCCCCCTCATCAGCCTCTGTCATTTATTATATTTCTTCCACATTAGTTCTAAAAGGGGCCCAAAACAATTGCATTCTGAACACCATTTAACATTATCTTTTCTTTGCATGTATATTTAAAAGTATAAAAATATTTTAAATGATTGCATTAGAATTTTTGTAGTCTTCTAAATGAACAAGTCAGAAAAGTATAGTGAAACAATTACACAAAAAAACATGTCACAACCATTGTTAGAAATATAATTTGTTTGGTCCTTGGTTGCAACTCGCTCAAATCTCATTTGGCTTTTGTGGTCATGATGAGCAGGAGTGAGGGTGAAAAGATTTCTATAGTGGACATCTGTCACTACAAATAGGGGACTGTCCATATTTGAACCCCTTTCCTTTGTTTAGGGAATTCCCTCCCTTATGTGACTGGAATATCGGAAATAGTGTCCTCCTCCCATAATGAACTGAAAACGTAAGATAATCACTTGCCCGGCTCTGTGACAGCTAGAGCACAGGTATATGACCTAGGTTCACCTGACCAAAATCATCCACCTAAAATTTTTAACGTGGAGATAGTGAGGCAGGGATTGAAAGAATTCTTGTTGGTAGGGAGTAGAGAGAGATGGGGTGGGGGTTAGCTGCATCCTTTTTCAGTAGCCAAC
This sequence comes from Lipotes vexillifer, assembly GCF_000442215.2. Taxonomy (NCBI): domain Eukaryota; kingdom Metazoa; phylum Chordata; class Mammalia; order Artiodactyla; family Lipotidae; genus Lipotes; species Lipotes vexillifer. The sequence continues at coordinate 4,172,782 of NW_006781997.1, read as the reverse complement.
AGTGCAGACAACGGTATCCAATTTCCAGTTCAATGGTGGAGGCCAGGGCATCCATGTTGTGCAGTGATACTCACTGAAGTGTGTGATTCTGGCTATACAGCCTTCCTTTATTCTGTCCATTTCCAAATCTGGTTCTCCAGGTTTTCCTACAATTCTGTGTGCTACCCAGTTTTCTTTCAATAATTCCTTTTCTTCTTAAGCCGGCCAGAAATTTGTTTCCATTGCTTGCAACTAATAACCCAAACCCAAACTGATACAACCATCTTTTTTTTTTTTTTTTTTTTTGCCACACCGCACAGCTTCCAGGATCTTAGTTCCCCAACCAGGGATGGAACCCGTGCCCCCTGCAGTGGAAGCGCAGAGTCCTAACCACTGGACCACCAGGGAATTCCCACAACTATCATTTACTGAGACCCTATTTTTGCCTATGGACTTGACATGTCTTAGTACATTTCCTCTCTTCTGTAAAATTGAAATTATTTCCCCCATTTAATCTTCATTCTACAGAAGAAAACACTGAGGTGTAGAGAGGTTAAGTAGTAGAAAATTTGATTTTTTCTTTTATTTTAAACTTATGCTGTTTTTGCAAAGAAGAAGCAAACAAGTTTTAAAAAATCATATTCACCATTATTTTATTCTTCAAAAAATTTTAATTTTGTCTCAGAAAGAGATTTTAATAAATTAAAGTCTTCCGTTTAGCTCTTGGTTGATCAGTTTTATAATAAGAATCGCAAGCTAATATAAAGTCAGGGAGAATTTGGGTTAGTTTCTTCTCTGGAATTCAGTTGCCCTTTGCTTTTAATACACCAAGGAAGGCCAATATCTATTGCATAGAAGCACACATCTGTGTTTATTGCAGGGTTTCTTAACAATGACACTACTGACATTTTGGACTGCATGATTCTTTCTTGTGCGGGCCGTCCTGTGTGTTGTAGGGTGTTCAGTAGCATCCCGGCCATTAACCTTCTAGATGTCAGTAGCACTGCCTACCAACCCACCGCCATCCTTTTATTGTCATCAAAAATGTTTCCAGGGCTTCCCTGGTGGTGCAGTGGTTGAGAGTCCGCCTGCTGATGCAGGGGACACGGGTTCGTGCCCCAGTCCGGGAAGATCCCACATGCCGCGGAGTGGCTGGGCCCGTGAGCCATGGCCGCTGAGCCTGCGCGTCCGGAGCCTGTGCTCCGCAACAGGAGAGGCCACAACAGTGAGAGGCCCGCGTACCGCAAAAAAAAAAAAAAAAAAAAAAAATGTTTCCAGACATTGCCAAATTGCCCCTGGTTAAGAACCACTGGGTTATAGGAGGGAAGAAAGGATTATAACTACTGGGTTATAGGAGGGAAGAAACCTGACAAAACTGTTCACATTGTAAAGGAGTAATATATTAGAGATAATGCCAAAATTGCAGGAAAGCTATAGAAATACCATGGAAAAGAAGAAAAATATATTATACAGTATAATTTCAAGGATTAATCAAAGACAAGGGAATCCCATGGCTACCTACAGAGGATAGAAAGTGAAATTCATCGCTATGCTGCATAACAGAAAAAAATTAGCTGTCATTAATTGTAGATGAAAGGTTAGGATTTTATAGGCATTTCATTTCAAGTAACTTAATATGAACTTACCTTCTTAGCAACACAGAAAGTAAGTGTTCAATGAGTATTTCTCTTTGCCGTTTCAAAGCCTACGTAGAGAAAAAAATTGTCTGATTTGGAGAAAAGGTTTGATTTGGAGACAGGACTAAAGTTTTTTTTTCCCGTCCTTGCTCCTTTTTCCAAATTTTCTTTTATTGAGCATTACTTTTCTATTTGAAAATTCTAAAAACTAAAAAATAGTTCTATTAATGGACAAAAGAAATAAATAATAAAGCTTCTTGAAAATCAGAATATTGACAGAAAAGAAATCTCTTATCACTTCTTGTCTCTGATAATAAAAGAAAACAAAAGGCAAACAATCAGAAAAGAGGAGTAGACAAGTCTTTTGGGAAAAGCACACAAAAATCCTTACTCTGGAAATAGAATGAATTGATTATTAAAGTAAAGAAACTTTTGCCTTCAAAATGAAAATTGTAGCGAAGAGAGGTAAGGTTGAAGAGGAGATCTGAGAAGCTTTTCAATATTAGAAAGGGTTTCTTTAGAGCAATCTGCTGAGGCCAACCAGCATGGGGAAATTAGGTATTCCGTTTGCGGGGAAAGAGCTTCTCTATATAATCTTTTGCTTAAAATGCTTTTAAATTCCTTCAGCAGGGATGATCACAGCAAGACAAAAAGCCACAACAAAGGGGCACCCAGGACAAGGGAAACCTTCCCTCGCTTGTAGGAACTCACAGCTAAGTTCCTCTGAAGAAACTAGAATCCTTTTCTTCCATTATTACAAATAAATAAAGATAATAGACCTAGTTTTATGTTTTATTCTCACTTGAGTCAACAATATTTTTGAATGACAAAATATTTTCTATATATGATATTTGAGTGATCAAGTGACAGATGAATTGAACAAGTTATCTGTGGCTCTAAATATTTCTCCATTGTACCCCCATTGTTTCACTAGCAATAAAATGTTACTGAAACAACAATAATAAATAGAAAACCTGCCTATTTTCCCATACTAGTTAATGTGAGAAGAAAACACCTGCCCTTTGCAGTTCCACAAAAATGGTTTTAATATAGGGTCACAGAAAATTCAAAGGTTTTATAGCCCACTATAAAACAGCCCTTTGTCTTTTCCCACTAATTCCCTAGTGTCACATTTAACAAAACAAGGAAACTACAGATAATAGAGGTGTTTGCAGATTAGCCTTCCAAGCCATAAATAACATAGGGTTTTGCTCACCTACAAATATTAAGGCAGTTTATCAATGTTTAAGCGCCTTCCTCTTTGTAATGGTCGCTAACATTTTAACCCAGGCAAATTGAGAATTTTTTCTTTCCTGTCTTCTTACATTGACAGAGTACACATTCATAACATTCTATAATCAGATTTCACGGTATAAAGAGTGAGACATCACCTAAACACTCGCCTGCAACCTGAAAGGCCCTGTTTTGGAAGATGTGTCTGCTTTATGCTTTCTTTGTTTTGCTCTCTCTTAGCTATGGTTTTGATCCTAACTGTCCTGGAAGATGCAGCTGTGATTCAGAGCAGTCGGTGCAATGCTACAGGCTAACGGAGGTGCCGTCAGGTATTCCTTCCACCACCAAGAAGCTCTACGTCAGTCATAGCAAAATTCAGCACCTTCAGGTAATTACTCATTCTACACTCAAATTACTGCAATTTTATTTTGTAAGATAGGGTGAGGGGCAAGTGTGGCTTTGTTAAACTTGATTTAAATAATCAAAACGTAAAGTAATGGTTATGAAGTCGGGTAGTTGCACTAGCTACCTGTTTGCTCTGTATACTGAGATGGGTATATGCCTCTGGATATTTCTTTTTAGGAAAGTAGCCCCCCCAAAATCAGAGTCTATAATTAATTTTTTATTTTTGAAAATTCTAATTATGTTGTTGCAGAGTAAAAGTAAAGAAATGACTCTTTCTTAACAAAAAGAGTTTGAGATCATATGGCCCCTTTGTCTCCCTGTATTAAAAAGAAGTCCTTTTAGGGGAAAAGTAGTTTTGTATGTGCCATAGAAGGCAGATGATACTTAGAACATTATAAGACTATCAAGGTGAATGCAGCATATGAGAATTATTCATACAACCTCTACAAACCAGCCAGGCATCAGTGGAAACCTATACAGAAGAAATACATGTTTTTGTTTTGCCACATTACTGCAATTCTCATTCTACGTGCTTTTAATTATGTCTATTTTCATGCTTACCTATTCAGAGGGCACTGAAAAGAGTGCTATAGATTTGTCTGACTTGTATAACACAAAGAAACTTTTTTTTAAATTTTACTTATTTACTTTTGGCTGCGTTGGGTCTTCGTTGCTGCACGCAGGCTTTCTCTAGTTGCAGCAAGCGGGGGTCGCTCTTTGTAGCGGTGTGTGGGCTTCTCATTGCGGTGGCTCCTTTTGTTGCCGAGCACAGGCTCTAGACACATGGGATTCAGTAGTTGTGGCGCACGAGCTTAGTTGCTCCATGGCATGTGGGATCCTCCAGGACCAGGGTTCAAACCCGTATCCCCTGCATTGACAGGAGGATTCTTAACCACTGCGCCACCAGGGAAGCCCGAAACTTTTATTTTTGACCTTTGGTATTTTGAAAGGCATCAAGAGACTAGAGTTCTCATTCTAGTTTTCTCATTAACTAGAGATAGAACTACCTTAGACAAGCAGTTAAAAAAATCTGCAGACCTCATTTGTTACCTTTATGACGTGAGAAGGCTGGATTAGATTGGGGATCCCAGGAACTTTCTAGATGGAAAATTCTATGACTCTGAGTTTGCCTTTACTGGTCACTGCTTCTCCCTCATTGACCCAAATCTTAAGATAAGGAAATGCCTGTCTGTGATCCAGGTGCAGAGAGTCAGCAGGTGAATGTACTTTTCCTTCAAACAGAGACACTCCCCCCTCCCTTTTTATTTGGTTAAGAAATTTTAATGTAGGTGCACATAAATACAGGGAGTTTAAAATATGTGGCATGGTATTTATTTCGAGGCTCAATAAGCACAAATGCCTGGTCATCATCTGTTTACTTTCCTCTTCTAATCCAGTAGTGCCTAATGCCAGAGAGCAGGTCTGACCCTGTCAGGTCTCAGCATTCAATCAAGACACCTGGTTAAAGGGCAAGATGCTTAAATATTTGTCCTGAGGACTTGAGATACCGAGAGCTGGAGTGTCAACTAAGCCTGGTAATGATCCCACACTGCTGCTTTGCAGCTAATAAGATGAAATTATGCCTCTCGTCAAATTCACTTATTGGATGAGCTCATTTGTCATTGGTTTAAGTTCACTGAACAGCAATACTGCCACTTCCCTGACTTTAACCCAGTTAATTATCTCTAGGAAGCACAGTTCACAGCAGAAAGGTTGGTGAAAGAGAGGATTGTTTTGTGAAGGAAGTAGAAAGCTCTGACCAATAATCCTTCTCTTTTCTCTTTTAAAAATCCTTAGGCTTTAAATGACCATAGTTTACTTGCATTTGGTGAATGCAATGTATATTCTGTTTCTTTGGTTTGAACTACAGAATTGGGTGCCTATATTTAAAGTAAAAAGTCTTAAAATGGATCTTCAGATTAATAGCAATAGAAATTATATATATATACACACACATATATGTGCATATATATACACATACATCACATATATGCACAACATATATATATATATATACACACACACACACACACATACACACACATATATGTGTATATACACCACAATTTTAAATGTTTCAGTTACTTGTTCATATAATTCAACTGTCTTTGGGTCTGTGAATGCTGTGTTTGAGACTGGGGATAAAAGATGAAAAATTCAGTTCTAGGAGTTCCCTGGTGGCCTAGTGGTTAGGATTCTAGGCTTTCACTGCCATGGCCCAGGTTCAATCCCTGGTCAGGGAATTAAGATCCTGCAAGTCATGCAGCACAGCTGGAAAAAAAGAAGTAAAAATTCATAGTTCCTGCCCTCAAGAGGGACTTTATTTATCCATTTATCTGTAAAAATCCCTACTTCTTTGAGGTGCATGCCATCAGACTGTAATACTCTGTTCCTCTGTGTGTCTTATACTGTGCCCCTGGTCCCTTCCATACTGGCTCCTACTCTTCCTCTCAGGACATCCTAAGTCCTGCATCTTTTGGTGTGCCTTCAGTGTCCAATATCTAGTCCCATTCCTTGAACTCATAAAAAAGTATCTAGCTACATTTCCACTTCACCACAGCCGTCTACTCTCTTGCTTATATCATAATCCTCATTATATCTGAAACTTCTGCACTCAAAAATCTTGAATTCCCATACCCACTCTCTGGTCATCATGTCCTTTCCCTTCAGCTTCCATACTCTGCACTTATCCTTCCACTTCATGGAGACTTCTAAACCTAGATCTACCCACTTTCTCTCAGATAATCAGTTCATTTCTTATCTATCTT
>NW_006781997.1:4161035-4166750 GCF_000442215.2 Lipotes vexillifer | reverse complement strand
CTTTCCCTAACCCTTCCCTCTTTGCATCCCACAATTAATTATCTCAACACCTATTCAGCAAAGCCTCAGTCTTACGTTAGGGTGATCATTTTCCTTTGTTTCTCCTATATCTGGACAGCTGGGTGCTGCTGGAGAGGATTACACCTGGTGTCATATCCAAGATAGCTTTTACCAAACCCAAGGTCATGAAAATGTATGCCTATATTTTCTTCTAAGAGTTTTATAGTTTTAACTCTAACGTTCAGAGGACAAATAGAAATGTCTTTATGGTGGCAGTCAATTAAAATAATTGCACTTTACATCTTTCATGGAGAGAAGAAGCTACTTCAAATTCCTCTTGGGTAAGAAATATATGGTTTATCAACAAGTGTGGGGGGGAATTATAGATTCTTTTTATATTCTCTCCATACTTTTCAGATTTTTAAATTGTTTACAGAGAACAAGTGTTGCTTTGATCATCAGAAAAAAAATTCCAGCATAGTTTACAAACTCCTTGCTGGCTTGGTTCACACATGTCTGAGGCAGTCACTGTGAGGGTGTGTGAGTTTCCTGTGTGCATTGGACCTATAAGGTGACTAAGAAAGGCAGGTAACCTTCTAATGCTTGAAGTAGGGCCTGCCCAGCATTACAACATGAAACAAAGCCTTTTCATGGGGAAACCAGCAGAAGTTGCCCCTCTATTTCATTATACTTGGTTTGCTTTTTTTTTTCTTTTTAAACTTTTCTTATTATATAGTAACTTTTATCTACATAAGTATTAGGCTCACTAAACTGTACAAATGTGATGGCAGGAATTTTACTTAGCTAAGCTTCCTAAGCCTAACTGTTAACACCAAGCTATACTTGCCTTGCTTTTTAAGCAATGTTGAAAAACTGCCAGCAGCCCCAAGGTTAGCTGCAGGGCAAAAGCATCTCTTTCCACATCTCTTGAGCACAACCCTGCTTAGGCCATGGAAATGGAAAAACAGGTCTGGCAGAACTTTTTTCCCTTTGTCAGCTCTGCAAACTCAACTGATAAGTTGAAAATCATTGGGGGTCTTCCTCACTGTTTGTGGCACCAGAACTCTATACTCTTCAGCTAAATGCATGTTATAAACACTAAAGTTAAAAATATATGTGTTGGGGTAAGGTAAACCTGGGTTGGAAGCCGAACTTTTCCACTTACTAGCAAGACATACTTGGACATTTTGTTTTGCCTTCTTGAGTTTACCTCATTGAAAAGGGAATAATCATGCTTACACATAGATCTTTGTAAAGATAAGCATAGTAAATACTTAGAAAATGGTGGCCATTTTAACTAATAATAATCAAAAGTAATCTGCATTGACCTGATAAAGAGCAAAGGTTCTCTATGCTTAATAATAGAAAACAACTATTCACTGGATTCAGTTAAGAAAATGACCTATATTTACTATTAGCTAGTCTATATACTTTACAAATAGAAATGAAGACAAATTGAAGCTCTGACACCACTCTTTATCTAGTCCCCATAAAAATTGCCCATTCAGATCCATGTCATCTCTGAGACTTGCTACATAGTCAGCAATCTTTTAGGGTCTGTGGTCTCTCAGATAGAAGTAGAAGCATTTGCAACACCAAGGTCTTTTTTGTGGGAGATCAACAGTCCCAAAGGTGAAAAGCTATGTGTAGAGTCAATTATGACTTTACATGAAAGAAAGCCTAGAAAAAGGTACTTCAGAATGAAGAATAGATTAAACAACACTGAATCTTGGACAGGTCATTTAATTTTTTTTTGGCATCATTCCTTGTATGGAAGATTTGGACTAGATAAGCTCTAAAATTTCTGCTTTTCTAAAACTCTATGATCTGTGTCCAGATCTTGAGTCTTTTTTGAAAAACATTAATTATAGACCACAGGCAATGGAAAATGTATTAGAAAATGATGAGTTGAGGAAGAAAGGGCTTTGGAGTCCGAAGGACTTTGTTGAAATTCTCAACTCTTTCACGTTTGACGATACCAAACTTTCAGGGTTATTAGGAGAATTAATGATAACACATAAAAAAGTACTTGGAACTTGTAGATGCTCAACAAATGCAAAAAAAAAAAAGCTATTGATCTTGGGCTTAAGACTATTTAATACATCTGATTAATCATTAAGAAAATATCAAATGTTAGTAGCAATATATAAGCCAAGGGAGCTATCAAAACTATTATAATTAAAAATATCTGTTTATGGAGTTTTTAACATGAGATTCTTCAGCTAGAATATCATATTAGGAGATACTTTAAAATATACCATAATTCACATCACATGTCTTCCCAGAATATAAATACCTGTAACAAATATGTGATGCAAAATTAACCCACTTTTAAGGTATTAATCATGTATTGATGTTACAAAAGAGCTCAACTTCACAATTAAATCCAACATTTAGAAACTGTAGATAGTAAGACATAAAAGTGTGCACTGAAAATTCCAGCTTAATTGAATTCTAAAGCAGGTTGAAAGTTTTGTGAAGATTTATCAAGCTCAGGAAAATCTGGAACAATTCCTCTTTTTGCCTAAACATGATTTTACTCTGAGAAACAAATACCAAATTACATCATCCTAGAAAAGAGGTGGATGTCCACCTAGGAGAAGTTTGGAGGATATGTGGAGAGATAGGGTTGCTTGAACTTGCAAACCATGGAGAAAATACAGCAGATTTGGTAATTTCTAAAATCTAGGAGAGGAATAGAATTAGGTCTGGGATATATGCATGAATGGACTCCTTGCTCTACAGAGATGGAGACACGTGTATCCTGTTTGTTTCTTCATGAACCTGTTTCATCAGTGAAGCGTAAATTGGCCAGTAGGAACAACAAGGCTAGTTTTCCAAACTATTATACAGTTGAAAATGTTTTTCTGATAGGCCCATTCTATTGATAGCAGTATCTAGGACATTAAGCTTTTTTTACTTTTAATGCTTAAATTGTTAAAAAGGTAATTTATAATTTAAAAAATCTAAACATTGCAAAATGTAGATGGATAATGAAAATTCCTTATAATTTTATCCCCTAGAGTTAGAAATTCTAGTTAATAGTTTGGTGAAATATTTCCAGATTGTTTCTTTTTTGGCTATTACAAGATGATGCAACCAAGAACATCCTATTGCATAAATCATTGTGCAATTTTTAAGTACTTCTACCTAGAAGTAAACTTGCTGGGTCAAAGAATACGCAGCAAAAGTTGCCCAACTTTATGTCTACCAATAGTGTGTGAAAGTGCTTAAAATATTTTAGACATGTTATACTGTTAACAAATGAATAAAAATGGTCAGAACCTGAGTTTCTATCCTTTTCCAAGAGATTTTTAAATAGATCCTGAAGGGAAATCTGAAGTATCATTAGTATTGAATGATAATGTATATGGCTTTTTTTTTTTCTTACAATAATCCTAATTTACTGCTTTTCTCCCCCATTCCCCATCCCTGAATTTTTTGTAGCTGTCTAACTTCACCCAAATGTCAGCTCTAGAAGATTTTATTCTGCTGGCCAGTGGAACAGAGTCGGTAGAAAATGACACTTTCAAGACTCTGAGTACTTTGAAGACCTTGGAACTCTGGAAAAATAAGTTAAGACAGGTCCCCAGTGCTCTCCCAGCCAGTCTTGAAGTGTTAAAACTAAATGATAATTCAATATATGTCCTTCACAGATCTGATTTTGAAGGACTGAAGAAATTAAAAATCCTTGAACTGAAAAACAATCTGATCTCTTCTCTCCCTCCCAGCATGCTCTCTTCTCTTGTCAGTTTGCAAAGCTTGGTGTTGGATAGCAACAATATCGAGTCTGTGAACGGACCACTGGCACTTCCCCATCTGAAACATCTGAGCATGGAGAATAATAAGCTACATCTCATACAAGCTAGCTTCTTCACTTCTCTTCAGTCTTTGCAGTTTCTCAGTTTCAGTAGTAACTTCCTGACTAAAATTCCTATTAACCTGCCCAAATCCTTGCTCTCATTAAAAATGGAGAGAAACCGGCTCAAAGTGGTAAGGTTTCAAGATATGAAACATTTGGAGAATCTTTCCCATCTTTACCTGTCAGAAAACTCACTCTCTTCCATAGATGGGGCACAGCTCCTTGCCAATTTAACTACCCTTGAGCTGTCCCAAAACCAGCTTCAAACGTTGCCCCTCAGACTACCAGCAAGGCTACAAAAGCTTGATATCAGCAACAATCTGATTCAGAAAGTTACAGCACAAGACTTCCAGGACCTCCGAGATTTGAAACATTTGTTTCTGGACAACAACACTGTCAGCTTGTTTGAAGCTGGAGCCCTGCAAAGGTGTTCCCAGCTCTCCAACCTGGCCCTGGAGCAAAACCTGCTCTTGTCTATACCTCTAAGGTAAGAGAGCGTTATCATTTACAGTAACTACTAAAAAAGTTTTCCAAAAACTGGGACAACTAAGTACATTATACAAGCAAGAAAAGTCATCCAAGCATACATAAAGTATCTGATCAAGGCTATCCAAGGGTTCAGGGGTGGAATTTAAACAGGGGTTTGGAATCTCCAGCCCTCAAGCTGACCCCTGCACTAACTTAACTTATCTTGCCTGTAGGACAAGATACCAACAGGGGACATCTGTATTTGAAAATATGCAATGTCACTTTGGGGACATATGGTAACAAACATCATAGGGGGATGTTACTTGTAAAACTGTGTTCTGGTTTCTAAGTATATGGCCTGGATCTAGCAACAGGCCGACTAGGCATGTGCTTAACCACTAGCAAAGCAGGACACCAGGAAAAAATGAGGTGGGGTGGGGTGGGGGGAATGTAGTAAGACATTTATATTTTTAAAAAGCATTGAAGTAGTATTTGTGGGGAAAAAAATCAAAACTCTGTAATCTAACATTGTATTTATTTTGAATTATGTATAGGGAGCCTCATGTTCTTCTCAGTGCTGTGATTTTTAAAGGGCTTAAGGGATGCTGCTTATTTCTCTGGGTGTCTGTCTGTGAGTGTGTGAGACAATTTGTGTCCATCTTACTTTCTGTTTTTGGTTGTTTCTTCTGTTCTCTTTCTCTCTCACACAAACACACACACACCCTCATACTCTGACACTTAATTTCTCTTCCAAATATCCCTCCTTCTATACCCAACCCACTGTACCTGTACATTAATTGATCCTATTTATTTAAACTTTATCACATGTTCCACATTTTAAAGTAGAATTAAAAAACAGTAGAATAAATACTCTAATTCTCCTAAAAAAGATATTATGTTGTTTATTAAATGTGTCTATTAGTGGATTCTTTTTCCTTTCAGCACTATAGAAAAAAATGCTTCCTGCCCTATTATTATTATCAAATTTCTCATAATTAATGTACCAGCTTCTGGCTTCTGTAGAATCCTGTGGCACTTGATTTACTTATTATCAGTGTTCATTATGATAATTTTTCTTATCAATGAGAAAGGAAAAAATTATCTGATATGGACAGATGTTCATTTTTTTGCACTGTACCCAATGCAAAACATCGAAAGGTGATTTTTCGAACTGAAAGCAGTATTTTAAATTATATATTGAGGATAATTTGAAAGTAATCAATTTCTCTTAATGCCTAAGCATGTGCATACAATTAATTTAATTCAACAAGTATGTTTTGAGCATTCACCATGTGCGAGGTACTTTACTAGGCACTTGGGATACATCGGTGTAATAAAAGAGGTAAAACTTTTTGTTCTGTACAGCTTAAATTCTAGCAGGGAAA
>NW_006781997.1:4159533-4160925 GCF_000442215.2 Lipotes vexillifer | reverse complement strand
AAAGAGTGACAACATAATATGTAAGTAAAGTATATAATATTTAGATAGTGTTAGGTGTTATAATTAACAACAAAAAGGGGCAGGATTACCAGGTTCAGGACTACAGTGAACGAGGGTGGATGGTTGCAATTTTCAGTAAGGTAAGCATGGTAACCCTCCTGAAAAGGTAAGCTCTGAGCAAAGACTGGAAGGAGGTGAGGGATTTAGTTGTGAAGCTGTATGGGGGAAAAAGTGTTCTAGACAGAACAGCCCTGCAGGCAAGAACATGCGGGCAGTATTTCAGGACTCTAATTCTTGTTGTTATTTAAATAATTTCTCTACTATGTTCAAGCCTTATTTTCTATTACTGCAGGCTCCTCCTCCAAACAAAAAATCGTGTATAAAATAAAAACTCATCAAACAGGTTAGGGAGTGACTGTATCACATAAGGATTCTCAGCAGGCTATGACAGCCATGGGCAAAACTGTGAACTCGGTGGGCTTTTCTATTAGGGTGACCTTTAGAAAGCATTTGGTGAAGTAATCCTGCTAAGTTTAATGAGTGAAAAATAGCTTAATTATTTACTCCTGCCAGGGTATCTGTGTTTTAATAAGTGACTACAGAAAGCACAAAGTTTCTACCCAACAGAGTGTATAATGGAATTGCAAGCCTGAGCTAACCCTAATTTTCAAGTCTGACTTTACAATGGAATTATCTGGAGAACTTTTATAAAGCCTACTCATGCCTAGACCTCATTTCAAACCAATTAAATCAGACACCCTAGGGTTGTGGCCCAGGCATCGGTATTTTTTAAAAGCTCCCCAGATGAATTTAATGCGTAGCCAGGTTTGAGAACTACTGGGAAAGGACAATGGAGCAAGAAACAAGATACCAGGGGGCTTTTCCTATGAGGCTTAAATGAAACAACACAACTGTCTGCTTTGTCAAAGAACCTGGCCTGTTATGAGAGCAATGTTCCTGTAGAGAGTGATTTTTTTTTTTTTTTTTTGCGGTACACGGGCCTCTCACTGTTGTGGCCTCTCCCGTTGCAGAGCACAGGCTCCAGACGCGCAGGCTCAGTGGCCATGGCTCACGGGCCTAGCCGCTCCCCGGCATGTGGGATCTTCCCAGACCAGGGCACAAACCCGTGTCCCCTGCATCGGCAGGCAAACTCTCAACCACTGCGCCACCAGGGAAGCCCTAGAGAGTGATTTTTAAATTCCCCATCAGGACCACCGCTTCCAAAACCACCATTCCCCAACTTTTCTTTCAATTGGAAAGTGGGAAGGACCCCAAAAAATTTTCCCGTGGTTTTCCTCCCATAAAGAATTAAAATACAATACTATCTATTCCTTATATTTGATATTTGAATTTTGAGACTTTTATTTATGAGCTTTAAACGTTACACTCTTT
>NW_006781997.1:4123515-4159330 GCF_000442215.2 Lipotes vexillifer | reverse complement strand
ACTCTTTCTTTTTATTTGAATGCTTCTTATTCATACACAAAACTACACTTTAAAATTCAGTGTTCTATAAATTAACTGTAAACACAGGCAACCTATCTGTGCTAGTTGCTAACCTAACCTAACCTAACCTGTTAGTCGCTCGTTGTGTATCCTATCACAAACTGTTTCCACAAATCCCTTCTTCTGTCTACCATGCTGCAATCTACATTTCATCCGGAAAATAATGGTATATGGTTTTAGGTACACATGAATTAAAATATCTACCCCATTTGCCTAAATATGCTAACTGAGATAGAAACAATACCTAATATTTATTAAGTGCTTACTAAGCTCAGCAGTGAATGAATATACATGTTATTCCGTTACTCCCTTACAACAATCCTGTGAAGGTAGGTACACTGTTTTACCTATTATTTTACAGATTAGAAATTAAGGTTAAGAGGTATCAAGAAACTTGCTGGAAGTCATATGGTCAATAAATTTTGGAGTCAGGGTTAAATACAGTAGTCTAAACCCAGGGCCTGGGAATTTTAGGCACTGCACCCTCGCCCTCTGAGGTTTACTCTGCTATCAACAATACACTCCACTACTTAGAATTTGGTCTACCCAAGACCTGGGTCTTGCTTCTTGCTGCTTCTCATTTCACCAAGCTGCAGCTCGGGGAGCAAATATAAGTTACATCACCCCTTCTTTATTCACAATCTGGATAATTCAAATCCAGAATAGCTTTCTACAACCTGATGAAGCCAGTCAGCATTTTCTCTTACTCAAGTGCCATCTACAGACATAATGGGGGTGTGCCCCTTTTTTACTCTAAAAAGCGACACTGCAGAAAGAAGAAATATCATTTCTAGACATATGTTTGTCTTAAAATCAGGGCTACCTTTTTGTATAAATCAGACTTATAAAGATAAATTATATCAAAGCAATAAATGACTATCCAAAGGTCACAGAAGGAGGAAATTAGTGATTTTTCTTACAGTGCCGTTTCGGTTATCCATAGAAACATGAAAGAAAAAAAAAGTACTCCTAAGACCAGGTACAGTTTTTGGCTGCCCAGCCCAGAACTGAATAACTGTATTTGTTTGGCTTGCTCATTTTCGTTACTAACATTTTAATGTAACTTCTGTGTACTGAGCACTTTCATCTATATAGTGGAAAATCAGAAGCTTTAAAGAGCTAAATAACTTACCTAAAGTCACATGCTGGTGAATAGAATAGCCAAAGTTAGAACTTGAGTCTTAATAAGTAGACTTGACTCTTTGGTTTACTCTGCCGTATCTTTCCTCACCTGTGCTCCCTGTACTCTCAATTGTTACAGAGTCTCACTTACTGCCTCACCACCTATTAACAGGCCATTTTTCCTTGAAAAAAAAAAACCTATGCACAAGAGATTTTCTGTATAACTTTTAGAGATGTACCTTGTATAAGCTGGTGTGTGCACAAAATTACATTGTCTTAGGGATTAACTTCAAATTCAATTTAAACTGTGGATACCAATTTGAAAATTGTTAGTGGTATTCACAGTAAACCGACTGAGAGAAATGTCTTTGCAGAAGCTTTTATCAAACTGTTAAAATGTGTGAAGTGATTTTCCCTGGTAAATTACTCTGCTTTGTTAGGTAAATTTAATTCCAATGAAAAAGAAAGCACTTTAAACAAACAAGACTTTAAAATACTCAAAAGCACAAGTACTTATATATGTATATGTATTATATGGTTTAGGAGAGGAATACAAATATAAAATACATGAACGTAAATATATATAAATATAAAACGTAAGTATCAAAGAAAAAAACAAGGGCAAAATTTAGGCTAAGTGCCAATAACCTAAAAGATTAACATTTCAGAATGAAATTCATATGAAAATAATACTATAACAAACAAAAGGTAATATCGTCATAAAATATGTTTAAATTCATTTGCTTTTTTCTCTTTGACATAGCAATCATATGACGGGGACCACCACAAAAAAATTCACTAAATACTAAAAAGAATGAAATATACATCTAATATGTTCATACTGTATGAAGATAGCATTCAGATGGTATTTCAAGGGATTTTTTTTCCTATAAAGCTTTCTCACTTCTTGTACTTCACAAAGAGAATAGCACTTAATATAAAGTTGTTGACTAGAAGAAAGATTTTCAGTTCACAATTGTGATTATTATTTATCAACAGGCGTTAGCATGACATTTTTCAAATTGGTATCCACAGTTAAAAATTTTTTTCCTGATTATAAAGAAATACCTGTTCAAATTGAAAACTTAGTGTGCTGAAAAATAAAAAAGTCACCCATAACTGTTCATCTAGAACCTATGCCTAGCGATAATTTGTTTTTATGTATTTGAGATCAGTCATTTTTTTTTCTATTTTTTCCATTTAACATTATAGTGTGGTTTTTCTCTCCATTTTCCCTTTTCTATTTTTTCCAAGTATCACTATGGACCCAGGGATCTTAATTCATTCAGTGTGTTATGATCATTTATAGTTGCTAGTCTCTTTTGATGTTCAAATTTCCCCAAATTTGGCTAGTGGGAGCCCCTCCAAGCTGGTTCCTATGTTCATGAGACATGATTCCATTACCTCTCTTTTTATAAACTTGTGGTAAAATACACATAACATAAAATTTATGTGTACAATTATTAATTTTTACGTGTACAATTTAATATTGTTAAGTATCTTCACATTGTTGTGCAACCAGTCTCCAGAACTTTTTCATCTTGCAAAACCAAAACTCTGCACCCATTAAACAACTCCTCATTTCCCTCCTCCCCTCACCCCCTGACAACCACCATTCTACTTCCTGTTTCTATGAATCTGACTACTCTAGATATCTTATGTAAGTGGAATCATACCGTAGTTATCTTTTTGTGACAGGCTTTTTTCACTTAGCATAATATCCTTATTCATGTTGTAGCATGCGTCAGAATTTCCTTCCTTTCAAGGCTGAATAATATTCCATTGTATGTACTTGTATTTTGTATTTTGCTTATGCATTCATCCATCAGTGGACACTTGGATTGCTTCCACATTTTAACTACTGTGAATTCAATATGGGAGTATAACATGGGTGTATAAATATCTCTTTCAGACCTTGCTTTCAATTCTTTTGAGTATGTATGCAGAAGTGCAATAGCTGGATCATATGCAAGTATAGTTTTAATTTGGGGGGGAACCACCCATACTGTGTTCCATATTGACTGTACCATTTTACACTCCCATCAACAGGGCACAAAGTTTCCAATTTCTCCACATTCTTGTTAACACTTGTTATTTTCTGGATTTTTGATAGCAACCATCATGATAGGTGTTCCACTAATCTTTGAACACTTCATCGCATTCCAGTTCAGACATTCCAGCTTACCTTGCGCCAGACATGGAATTAGCCATTTTTCCAAGAAGTCTTCCTTCTTTTTTTTTTAATTTTATGGAAGTATAGTTGATTTACAATGTTGTGTTAATTTCTGCTGTCCTGTAAAGTGATTCAGTTATATATGTTCCTTTCCATATTTTTTCCATTATAGTTTATCACAGGATATTGATTATAGTTCCCTGTGCTAAACAGTAGGACCTTGTTGTTTATTGAAGCCTTGCTTCTTTTAAGTAGAGACTGGAATTCTGAAACTAAGATCTGTGTGTTCAGTGAGCTTATGCTATTGGGATCACATTGCTACTAGTGTATAATATTGCTTTTAGGTCCTTTCAGTATACAGAGGTAGAAGATATATATTTTTTAAAATCATAAATTCACATTGGTATTTCCAATTCATATTAACATTAGAGAGAGTTTTTTCTTCTCTTATTTTATATTTGTATCTTTTTCTCTTACAATGAAAATATTGGCTCCTAATAAGATTAATATATTTACTTATTTTCTTTATCTTACAGTATTCATTAAAAAGTTTCAAAATTGTATTACTAAGAGTAATATTAACAATAAATATACTGCGAGAAATTTCTTTGCAGATCTTTTTGTCTTTAGAGTCTAAGGCTTAGCTGTCTCTGCTAATGCTATTCAGAGTACTTTTTCTTTATTTTATATGGTTACATTACCAACATAAACATTTGATTAGTTAATTAGATTTGTTTGTTTTGGCTTGTGTTCAATTTTAGGGCTTGGTTTTGTTTTTATTTGTTTTACGTAAAATGTTAACATGATTCAAAAGTTAAAACCATATGGAACCAAACACTCCCTATAAGTAACTATTTTAATTCACTTCTGGTTTATCTTTTTTCTTTTTTTTCAAAAACAAGCAAAATGTGTACATGTAGTCTTATTTCCCTCTTACACAAAAACTAAGATACTACACACACTATTCCACTTCTTGTTTCTATTCCCTTTAACAATACTTTCTAGAAATCATTTTATGGGTAATTCATAGAGACCAGCCTCTTTCTTTTTCAAGGCTGCATAGTAGTTCTTTACTGTTGTACTGGGTTGTTTACAGTCTTTTGCTATTATAAATAATACCATAAGAAATACACATGTGCTGTTTTATGTTTGTGGATATAAAATATGGATTTGTTTGTGGATATAAAATATCACATCTTCAGAGATTTTACCTAGAAATGAAATTGCTGGGTCGAAGGGTAAATGCACGTTATTTTGTTAGGCTTTGAGAAATTCTCCACAGGAGCCGTGCCATTTTCAGCTCCCACCAAGCTATGTATGAGATTGTCTGCTTCTTCATGGCTTTGCCCACAGAATGTATTGCTAAGGATTAAGATTTTTTACCAATCTGATAGGTGAGAAATGGAATCTCTGTGTTTTTATTCTTCATTTCTCTATTCTGAGTATGGCTGAAGACTTAAAGGCTTTGCGTTTATGTGGATTTCCATTCATACTTTTTGCCCACTTTCAGACTTATTTTAAAACCTTTTCTTCTCAACTTGTAAGAGTCCTTTACATATTAGGGAGATTGGCTCTTTGTCTGGGATATAAAGGGCAGATATTTCCCTCAGTTTATCATTTGTCTTTTGATTTTGCATATGTCTTTTGCCATAAACAATTTCTTTTTCTATGATTTTTAATGTAGTTGATTTATTGATCTTTTATAGCTTCTGGGTTTTTAAGCCATAGTCAGAAAAGCTTTTTTATGGAACTGGTATTTTAAAAATTATTTGAAAATATGATTTTTATGATCACATAATAGTCCATTATCTCTTAATTTCCATATTAGTGGACATTAGCCCTTTATCATTTTTTTGCTGTTATAAATATGATCAAATATATGACAAACATATTTTTAAAGAAATCTCTAGTCACTTCTATTATCTCCTACGCTGAAAGGCATGACGTTATTTAAGTTCGATACATGTTACCAAATTGTTTCCAAAATGGTACCAGTTTATACTCCCACTAGCAGAGTTTAAGTTCTTACCTCACTACACCCTCATCAGAAATGAATTTTAAAATTTAAATTCAAAATGATGCTCTAATTTCTAACATTGCATCATTTTTCATTACCTTTTATATTCATGAAGAACAACGCTTTTCATATTTTTATTCAATATTTTTACCTTTCCTATAAATTATTGATTCATGGCACCTGCCAACTAAAAAGTTGGAAACTTACTATTTTCCTTATCAATTTGTTACATGATCCAATTTGAAACGAAAAATTAAAGAGTTTTATGGCTAGGAACCAGAAAAATCAGAGGGCTAGAAAATAAGACCTATGAGAAAGTGTTAAAGACCTATAGATAAGACTGAGGTTTGCACTTTTAATTAACTTTACAAAATAAAGCTTGTTTTCTAGCTTCAGAGGGAACAGAATGGTACAGAAAAGGTGGGTGATGCTCAAACTGAGTTGCCTAGGCAGTTATGGAATGATGGTCACAGCCTCCTCTCACATCCTGTTTCCGTGCTTTTGCAGGCTCCCGGCAACCTTAGCAAGGCTGGACCTAAAAGGCAATGCCATCCAGGATATTGCTGAGAGGGAGCTCAAGGATCTGAAGCAGCTTCAGGTTCTAAACCTTAGGAACAACAAGATCTCTGCCTTAGACCTCAAAGCCCTGGAGGTTTTGCCTCGCCTCAGGCACCTGTATCTGGATGGAAATCCTTGGAATTGCACCTGCAGTCTCTTGAGAGCCAGGGAGGTCCTGAAGGCCAAGGGCACAGATGTGAGGGGAGGACAATGTGCGGCACCAGCTGAACGACAAGGGGAGAGCTGGATGTCTTCCAAGAAGATAATGAGGCAATGTGAGCATCACTTGCATCTGACCGAGAAAAGCAAAGAGACCAAAAAGAAACCAAAGCCTGAAGAGCACTCCAGCATTAGAATCAATATGGATGATGATTATTATGATTATGAGATAGATTAAGGATGAGTTTAGTTTACAGTTTAGAAAAAGGTTTTGTTTCTTTTTTTAAAATAGACTTCATTTTTAGAGCAGTTTTAGGTTCACAGCAGAATTGAGAGGAAGGTACAGAGATTTCCTATATACCTCCTACCCCTACACAAACATAGCCTGCCCCATTACAACATGTCCCACCAGAATGGAACATTTGTTACAGCTGATGGATGTCTACTGACAGGTCATAATCACCTAAAGTCCATAGTTTACATTAGGGTTCACTCTTGGTGTTGTACATACTCTGGGTTTGGACAAATATATAATGACATGTATTTACCACTATAATATCACACAGAGTAGTTTCAATGCCCTAAAAATCCTCTGTGCTCCAGAAAAAAAGTTGTGGTTTTTTTTTGTTTGTTTGTTTGTTTGTTTTGCGGTACGCGGGCCTCTCACTGTTGTGGCCTCTCCCGTTGCGGAGCACATGCTCCGGATGCGCAGGCTCAGCAGCCATGGCTCACAGGCCCAGCCGCTCCACGGGCATGTGGGATCTTCCCGGACCGGGGCACGAACCCATGTCCCCTGCATCGGCAAGCGGACTCTCAACAACTGTGCCACCAGGGAAGCCCAGAAAAAAAGTTTTTTAATGTTCAATATCTTAAGCAGAAATATATAATAAATTTAGATATACAGGATTCTTTTTATAAGTTTTTCTCTTTCTTTTTAAGAATGAAGTGAGGGTTAAGACAAGTTGAGGTGGGGGGAGGAAAGTAGAAATGAATGGTCAGAAGATGTAAGATTCCCTCCATGTTAAAAGTAATTCGTTTGTATTTTATACTGAAACCTAGACAAATATTAATGCCCAATAAAATCTCTATCTAACTAACTTCCTGCAAATAGAGTAGTTCATTTTATCAAATAAAAAGTGATGATTTTGTGTATGAAGCTGGTACCTATAGACCTACACTGCAGGCTTTTGTTTATAAGTAATAAAAACTGACTCCAACTTAAGCAAGAAAGAATTTATTGGAAAGGTTGGGAATAGCTCACAGAATCAAAGGAAAATCTGGAGAATCTGGAAAAGACGGGGATCAGATCTGCTCCTGGGCCCCAGGCAGAAGAAGTGATGAAGAGTCCCTAAGCTTCTTCAGAGTTCTCTGCAGAATGAAGTGTTCCCACTATTAGCAGTGTTAGTTTCCCTCTTCTCAAGAGTCACATCCCCAGAGGGAGAGGCTAATTGTTCAGGCTTGAGTCACATGTTTGCCTTTGGCTAAGGGGCAGTAGCCAAGCCTACTCTTTGACAGTCTCACCAAGACCAAAGGGAAACCAGTAGGGGAAATGTAAACTGGCACTGTAATTACCACAGATGTCCCTACAATAGCCGCCTTTCCTTTTTTTTTTTTTTTTTTACATCTTTATTGGAGTATAATTGCTTTACAGTGGTGTATTAGTTTCTGCTTTATAACAAAGTGAATCAGTTATACATATACATATGTTCCCATATCTCTTACCTATTGCGTCTCCCTCCCTCCCACCCTCCCTATCCCACCCCTCCAGGAGGTCACAAAGCACCAAGCTGGTCTCCCTGTGCTATGCGGCTGCCTCCCACTAGCTATCTATTTTACATTATATATGTCCATGCCACTCTCTCGCTTTGTCCCAGCTTACCCTTCCCCCTCCCCATATCCTCAAGTCCATTCTCTAGTAGGTCTGTGTCTTTATTCCTGTCTTACCCCTAGGTTCTTCATGACATTCTTCTTTTTTCTTAACTTCCATATATATGTGTTAGCATACTGCATGCTTTTGAGAATTGCCTGATTGGGGATAGAGGTATGACTGCAGAATAATTTTTTTTTCCTCTATATCAATCTACTTGTGAAAATGATCTACTTGCAAATAAATCTAAAACCCCATCCAAATCAGTTGCTGTTCTAATTGGTAAGACTTATCAGCTGTAGTATTTTACAAGGCTTTTCATCAAAATACCCCCAATGGCAGAGAAAGAAACAGTAGAGATCTGAGTGGGTGAGCAAAGATGCCCATCAGAAGCTAAAACTTTCTCCAGAGTGCCATGTTTTAGCTTAAACTTTTGTGCAAATTTTACATTACTTGCTTTATGTCCATATTTTCTTCTCCCCAAATCTTTATAACATTGATATTCCTTGGAGAAAAGCCTGTTAATATTGTGGTTTCTAGTACTTTTTGGCACATTGACAGGTATCCCAAGTATATATGCACAGATGTGCAGAAATAAGGGAACTCATATGATTTTCCTTGCTATCGTGTGGGGCTTCAATTCTTCTAATGTGTTAGACCACAGTTCTCTCTAACAAAGATTAATGGTGCTTGATGTGTAATCATTTACACCCACTGACATTGCCTGGATATTTATAATCAGAATTCTCAAGCTGTGAGTGCCTTGAGACAGAATCTAGTCTTTTACAGGTGAGGGAGCTCAGGCTGATAGGGTGAAGTGACTGTCAGGTTCACACATATAGGAAGTGGCAGAACCAGAACTGATTGCACCTGGGTCAATCAATTTTTTATTTTGGTCTAGTACTCTTTCTACTATAGCATTCAAAGCTACGTAAGATTCCCTTAGCACATTCTACTCACAAACAATGTCTAGAATGGTAATAGGTTCAATAAAGTATTTGTATTCATCTGCTTGGGCAGCCATAACAAAATGCCACAGGCTGGGTAACTTAAACAACAGAAAATTAGTTCTGGAAGCTAGAAGCCCAAGATCAAGATGCTGTAAGGGCTGGATTTTGGTGAGGCCTCCCTTCCTGATTTGCAGAGAACTGCCTTCTCACCGTATCCACACATGGCCTCTCGTCTGTGTGCACACACATGGAAAGAGGAGATATCTCTGGTGTCTCTTCTTCTTATGACACCAGTCCTGTTAAATTAGGGCCCCACCTTTTTGACCTCACTTAACATTCATTACCTCCCTAGTGGTCTTATCTCCAAATACAATCACATTGGAGGTTAAGTCTTAACATATGAAGGAATCTTGGTGGGCACAATTCAGTCCATAACAGTTTCTTTCTTTCCTTTCTTCCTTCCTTCCTTCCTTCCTACCTTCCTTCCTTCCTTCCTTCCTTCCTCCCTTCCTTTCTCTCTCTCTCTCTCCCCTCCCTCGCTTCCTCTCTCTTTCTCTCTTTCTTTCCTTTCTTTCTTTCTCTTTCTTCCTTCCTTCCTTGCCTCCCTCCATCTTTCTTTCTTTCCCTTTCTTTCTCTTTCTTTGTTTCTTTGTTTCTTTGTTTCTTTTCTTTCTTTCTTCTTTCTTTCTTTCTTTCTTTCTTTCTTTCTTTCTTTATCTGCCTATTTATCTCAATTTCTGGCTCTTGATTTAAGTTTTTTGATGAATTTACAAAAAAAAAGAAAAAGATAAAAAGTGGAAAGGACAAAGAAAGGGATAAAGAAATTTTAAGGCCCAATTATTATATTTTGACACTTATGAAGAGATTTTTAAAAATCAGATAATTAGCTATTAATCATGGAAAACAGCTAGAGACCAGGGTTGAGATACAGGACAAGTGAAATTTGGAAGGGAGAATAAAGTATGGAATATGAGATACTGATTCACAATCCTGGAAGGTGGGTGTAGGTTGAGTGTTACTGGAGTTGGAGAAGGGGCAGTCACCTGGGCACAAGGGTACACTTAATGCCTGAGAAAAGGGTTACTTGGTAGGTAAAGAAAAGGGTAAATAAACTGTCAGACACCAGTTTTCCTTCTGTTAACTTCCAGTGCCTCTGCTTCTTCATTTGTAAAATGGGTATTACATACTACCTCCCAGAGTTAATTCTTTTGAATTAAACCTATATGGAAGAAAGTTATTTTCCTAACTACCCAATAATTTGCAAACCTGCCTCTCTCTCCAAATGGAGACCTTGCTCTATACCCCAGGTGCCAATCATATGGTGGCATCTGTAAATGGCACCTGTTAGGGTTATGCAGTGGCCAGCGTGTGTCCATACTGAAGCCCTCACTGGGTCCTCCCAACAATTCAAATCATGCCTGTTTAGTCCTGTCAAGCGTCAGAACCAAGCCACTCACTGCCTGGTCACACACTTCCTACTGGCTGCTCCCTTGGTAATACAAATCCCGGTTGAAGACTTTAAATTGCGCCTGGTAAGGGCTTGATTGTTCTCAGATAAAAGACCAGTCTCCCGCTCAGCCCTTGGGGAAGGCGGCGAGAACTTCATCACAGTTTGGAACCCCAGAAGGAATAACTGAACTGAGTAAATCTGAAAAGAAGGCACTGGTGCTCCTTTTTGGCACATGCTCACATGGTCACACGCGAATATACTGCTTTTTTTTTTTCCCCAATTTTGATGACTTATTTATTTACTTAAAGATTGTTCTATAGCCATGTTCTTTTTTTTTCCCCCCCGAATAAACTGCTTTTATCAGAGCTGATATTTTCATTTAGGAGCATTTTTAGTTTCTACTCAGAATTGCTTAGAATTTATAAACTTTAAAGAGTTTTTCCTTACAGACTTTATAAATTTCTTTTATGCCATACATGCCAACAGCAGGAAAGTGTAAACTTGTCTTCTTTTGATATGTAGGCTTTCTGCTAATGCCTTGGCAATGGGGTTCACAAGTCTTCTCAAAAATCTCTGCTTGGTTGCACCTGTGAATGCCTCCCTCACTTCAGAGGGAGGAGGTTCATGGATGTCCTGGTTTTAGATGGGAACTATGTCTTCAAGGCTGATGCTGGGAAAATCCTCCTTCCTCTGAAGGAGTCCTTTTTTTTTTTCCTCTATAGTTTTTTCTTTTTTTTTTTTTTTACTAGATCCCATCATCAAAAAATGCTCTGGTATTGAGGCTATAGCCCAAAATTCTCCTTTTTCTAAAACAGGCATTCATATATACGTGTGTGTGTGTGTGTATAAGGTGTGAAGGTTGGATGGGGGGGGTCTGTTGACATTAACTGTTTCATACCTTTTATATATAGGTTATATAGAATTCACCAGCCCTGAGAAACTGAATAATAATAATGATTTTTGTTAAGTTCTAGTTTGCCAGGGGTCATGGTTCAGTTATGTCATTCATCACTTGGTTAATCAGATATTTTGCTCTTAGCTAAATTTGCTTAAACAAATATGTACCCAAATGAAATAATTACTATCTTTACAAGTCAGCCAGAAACTTGATGTTTTCGCATCATATAATTGTGCAGTGAATGTTAAAAATTGGATTTTTGCCAGATTATCAGTCTGAAACCTCAGGGAATGGTGAAAGTGTCCAAAAGCACAGTTTTATGAGAATAAACTTCGTGGAACTGCTGTCATTCCAGTAATAATAATGGCTCATCTTAACATTTTGATTGAGAAACATTACCAACACTATCTCTGAGCCCTAGGTTTGCCTGTATTCTGGATAGTATCTGGTTTTGACTGGGAATAACTGTTATGATGGATTCCCATATCTTTTTTTCTCCCTAAGGCAAAATATTGTTTCTAATATTCTCTGTAAGCTTTCACGAAACACTTTTTTTTTTTTTTTTTTTTTTGCGGTACGCAGGCCTCTCACTGCTGTGGCCTCTCCCGTTGCGGAGCACAGGCTCCGGACGCGCAGGCCATGGCTCACGGGCCCAGCCGCTCTGCGGCATGTGGGATCTTCCCGGACCGGGGGCATGAACCCATGTCCCCTGCATCGGCAAGCGGACTCTCAACCACCGCGCCACCAGGGAAGCCCACAAAACACTGTTTTTAGGAATCCAGTATAAAGTGTTTGATTTAATAGCCATTATTCAACGTTCAAGACAGTAAGTGGCAATTGCCTTTAGAGTGATCCCAATCTATCTTAGTTTCCAGAAAATACTTAATATAGTCCTTCCTTCCCCCACTTCTCTCCCCACAACACAAACCCTCACAAGCTCCCCGATCCAGAGTTGGATCATTGTTATTCAGGCTTATAGTACTCATTTCTGCTTTAGAACTTATCAACCACTTTTTTCTTTTTTAAGAAATCACAAGTGCCACTGAAAATAATACTGTCTAAATAGACAAAATATAGCCCATGTATCATATGAAAAGTAGCTCATGATAATTATTCATTTGGAAATGGAATGGAATTCCTAAATAAGATCCCTGTGTTACAGACTATGTGTATTTTTTTAATTAAAAAAAAAAAATTTAAAGGTTACTTTCCATTTACAGGTATTAAAAAATATTGGCTATATTCCCCGAGTTGTACAATACATCCTTGAACCTATCTTACTGCTCAGCCATAAAGAAGTTCAAAATTTTGCCATTTGCAGCAACATGGGTGGACTTGGAGGGCATTACAGTGTAATAAGTCAGACAGAGAAAGATAAATACTGTATGATATCACTTATACGTGGAATCTAAAAAATACAACAAACTAGTGACTATAACAAAAAAGAAGCAGACTCAGAAATAGAAAGCAAACTCGTGGTTACCAGTGGGAGTGGGGGTGAGGGCAGAATAGGGGTGGGAGAGTGGGAGGTACAGACTTTTGAGTGTAAGACAGGCTATGTGTATTTTTAATTATAACTGATACCAACAGATTATTTTACAAAGACTACTTCCTTCGAATGTTGTATAAGCTTATCAGCAATGTTTATAGATACTTGTTTCTAAACAAGCATCAGCATTTAGCCTCAGTCTTTACATTTTGTCCATCTGACTGGTGAAAAAACTGTATCTCATTGTTTTGATTTTCACTTTCCCGACTACTAGTGAGGTTGAGCATGTTTTTTATATATTTGTTTGCCTTTACATTTCCTCTTCTGCTTATGACCTGTTCATGTACTTTGCTCATTTTTAAAAATTCAGTTCTTTTTTTTTGTCTAAAAATCAGTGTGCAGGGTTGCTTTGTAGAGTAGGGATATTATCTCTATTTTGTCAGCTATATTACTCATATTTTCTCCCAGACCATCATTCTTCTTTCAGCTTGGTTTATGAGGTCTTTTGCCTTACAGAAAATTTTAACCTTTAGTCAAATCAGTCAATCTTTTATGTATAAAGTATAAACATGTATATATATATACACACACTAAAATATATTTTAGTGTATTTATATATGTGTGTGTTTATGTAATATATTGTATCTATGCATATACATAGTGTGTATGTATAAGACATGTATTATCTCTGTGGTATAGATATACCTATCACTATGAAACATAGTGACCTATGTTTCAGTTTTCTATGTTACTTAGAAGTTATCTATGGAACTCCTATAAATTAATCAATTAACCTGATTTAATATTATTTCCAACAGTTAAAGTTAACTCAAGATCTTGGAGATTCTATTTAAAATGACACACTACAGATCATAATTAACACTGACATAAAAAATTCATCAGAATTTATATACGGTTGATCCTTGAACAGTGGGGGTCCCGCTTACATGAGGATTTTCTCAGTAAATAATACAGTGCTACACGATTGGTAGTTGGTTGAATCCACCAATGTGGAACTGTGGAAACAGAAAGCCCGTGATGGAACTTGAGCATCGTCGGATTTTGATTTCCTTGGTGTGTCCTGGAACCAATTCCCCTTGGAGAGTGAGAGATGACTACAGTTCTAAATTGTTGAACATATAATTTTACATTTTTTCTAATTTTAACATTATGTGGGAGTAAACTTATCTGATCGATAACCTAGTATAAGAAGTTCGGGAAGTTCAGATTAAGTAGTCTCTTTATGAGAAGACAAATCCAGGAAATAAATTTACAGATTAAAAAAAAAAATCCAAACTGTCAAACAAGGATAATTCCTCCAAGGATTTTGGATTCTTGTATAAAAATGATTACGACCTAGCAGTTTCTGTGAGAAAGTGACTTTTTTTATCCTTAAAAAGCTAGTACATAGTTCAGTTTCTTTATTTTCTGGGAATTCTAGTAATATCAGATTTACGTAAGCACTTTTTAGCCTCTGTAAACCAATCTGAATAAGGCTCCTTTTACTTAAGGGGTTTTGTAATTTAAGTCAGGTGTTGGCCAACTTTTTATGTAAATGACCAGATAGTATATATTTTAGACTTTGTGGGCCTTGTGGTCTCTGTTGCAATTACTCAACTCTGCTAGAGACAATTCATAAATGAATGGACATGGCTATCTTCCAATAAAACTTAAAAAAAAATTGTGGTAGGGCTTCCCTGGTGGCGCAGTGGTTGAGGATCTGCCTGTCAATGCAGGGGACACGGGTTTGAGCCCTGGTCTGGGGAGATCCCACATGCCGCGGAGCAACTAGGCCAGTGAGCCACAACTACTGAGCCTGCACGTCTGGAGCCTGTGCTCCACAACGGGAGAGGCCGCGACAGTGAGAGGCCCGCGCACCGCGATGAAGAGCAGCCCCCACTTGCTGCAACTGGAGAAAGCCCTCGCACAGAAACGAAGACCCAACACAGCCAAAAAAAAAAAAAAAAAAAAATGGTGGTAGACTTCCAGTTTATGATCCAGCATGTAAGGAGTCTGGAAGTTGTTAATCCGTTTTAACAACAAGGGAAAGATAGACAAACTGAAACATCAACTCTTCTTAGATCCATAAGGGAAGTGAGGTCAGAGGTCAAACTGCTGCTCTCCAAATTGGAGAGACAGACAGGGGAATACAGAGAATTACAACTTATTGGAGCAGAAACTTCCACGGGAGCCAGTGCTGTGGTAGGAAAACCTGAACTATAATTGATGAATTGCTGGAGGCTCAGAGTGGACAGGTCTGAGAATTTAAAACTCTGGGGGCCCCAGACGTCGGGAGCCTCCCCGCTTTTGTGAGTTTTACCTCCAGGAACTCAACCAGGTGCTCAACTGAACACTGGAGAAAAATTCCCTCGTGCTTCTGGCAATAGGAGGGGGAAAGGGACCATTTTGAAATACGCAAGAGCATTCTGTTCTTCTTAACAAGACGGGCTCTCAAGAGAAACTATTTTACCAGAGCCTAAACTGTTGGGGTTTTATCAGAGCCTAACTGACCTAGGGGAAGACAAATACCCAACTCCAGCCCACTCTAGCCTTTCATGTGGGGCAAGGGAAATACAGTTGGCCCTCTGCATTTACTGGTTCCACATCCATGGATTCAACCAACTGCGGATAGAAAATATTGGTAAAAAAAAACCCCAGAAAGTTCAAAAAAGCAAACCTTGACCCTTTGCTGCACTCCAGCAACTATTTACATTGCATTTACACTGTATTTACAACTATTTACATAACATTTACATTGTATTAGGTATTATAATAATCTAGAGATGACAAAGTATATGGGAGAATGTGCTTAGGTTATATATAAATCCTATACCATTTTACATAAGGGATTGAGCATCTGAGGACTTTGGTATCCACGGGGGTCCTGGAACCAATCCCCTGTGGATACCGAGGGATGACTGTACCCAACTCTAGCCCACTCTAGCACCCCAAAAATGAAATACTTAGGTATAAATCTAACAAAATATATATAAGATCTCTATGAGTAAAACTACAAAACACTGATGAAAGAAATCAAAGAGGAACTAAATAAATGGAGAGATATATTCCATGTTCATGTATAGAAAGACTCAATACTGTTAAGATGTTTTTCTTCACAACTTGACCCGTAGATTCAATGCGATCCCAATCAAAATCCCAGCAAGTCAATTTTTGGATATCAAAAAATACATCCAAGTATGTATTCGATAATTCTAAGGTTTATATAGAGAGAGGCAAAAGACCCAGAATAACCACCTAAATATTAAAGGAGAAGAACAAAATTGAAGGACTGACACTGGCCAACTTTACAGCTTACTATAAAGGCACACGAATCACGACAGTGTGGTACTCACGAAAGAATAGACAAATAGATCAATAGAGCAAGATAGAGAGCCCAGAAATAAATCCATATAGTCGACTGATCTCTGACACAGGAGGAAAGGCAATACAGTGAAGAAAGATAGTCTTTTTTTCAAATGGTGCTGAAACAATAGGACATCCACATGCAAAATTTGAATACAGAAACCGACTTCCCACCCTTCGCAAAAATTAACTCAAAGAATATCACAAACCAGCTAGCAAGAATGTGGAACAACAGGATGTGAAAACAACCTAAATGTCCATTGACAGATGGATAAAGAAGATGTGGTACATATACACAATGGAATATTACTCAGCTATAAAAAAGAATGAAATAATGCCATTTGCAGCAACATGGATGGACTTAGAGTTTATCATACTAAGTGAAGTAAGTCAGTCAGAGAAAGACAAATACCATATATCACTTATATGTGGAGCCTAAAATATGATACAAATGAACATATTTATGAAACAGAAACAGACTCACAGACATAGAAAACAAATTTATGGTTACCAAAGGGGAAAGTGGGTGGGAGAGGGATAAATTAGGACTTTGGGATTATCAGATACAAACTACTATGTATAAAATAGATAAACAAGGTCCTACCGTATAGCACAGGGAACTCTATTCAGTATCCTGTAATAAACCAAAAGAAAAGAATATGAAAAAGAATGTATATACATATACACATATATATGTCAAATTGAATCACATTGCTGTACACCAGAAACTAACACAACATTGTAAATCCACTATACATTAATGAAAAAAGAAAAAAAGGAATTGGAGCAGCAGGAACGTTCAATCTTAATGGCGGGAATGCACATGGTACAGCCACTTTGAAAGACAGTTTGGCAGCTTCTTGCAAAGCTAAACATACTCTTACCACACGATCCAGTAATTGTACTCCTTGGTATTTACCCAAAGGAACTGAAAACTATGTCCACACAGAAACTTGCACACAGGCTTTTATGGCAGCTCTATTCATAATTGCCAAAAGCTGAAGCAAACAAGATGTCTTTCAGTAGGTGAACAGATAAATTGCAGTACATCTAGACAATGAAATATTAGCACTAAAAAGAAATGAGCTATTAAGCCATGAAAAACATGGAGGAACCTTAAATGCATATTGCTAAGTGAAATAAGCCAATCTGAAAAAGCTGCATACTGTATGATTCTAACTATACAGCAATTCTAGAAAAAGCAAAACTATACAGACAGTAATAAGATCTGCGATTGTGAGGAATTGGGAGTGGGGGGAGGGTGGGAGGGACATACAGGTGAAGCACAGAGGAGCTTTAGGGCAGTGAAAATACTCTGTATGATACCATAATGATGGGTACAGGTCATTATTCATTTGCCCAAACCCATAGAACATACAATATGAAGAATGAACTGTAATGTAGACTAAAATCCTTGGATGATAACGCACGTTCATCAATTGTAACAAATGTACCAGTCTCGTGGGGTGTTGTAACGGAGGAGGCTATGCATGTGGGATGAAGGAGGTAGATGGGAAATCTTTGTACCTTCCTCCCAATTTTGCTGTGAACCTAAAACTGCTCTAAAAATAGCCTAGATATAAAGACAAAATACAATAATGTCCTGTGGGATTTAAAACATATGTGCAAGTAAGTACCTTGCAACAATTGCATAAAAGGCAGTAGGGGTTAAGTGGGTTTGTGTTAGTCTGGGTCCTCTAAAAGCAGATGCACAGACTGGAGTAGCCATGCAGGAGATGCATTAGGTCAAGGCCTGTGAGGGGACATAGGGAGGGAGCTGGGGAAGGACAAGAGAGCTGTCAGATCAAATTGTACATTCCATGTGCCTTTCAAGGGCATGTGACACATTTACCAAGATTGACTGCATGTTGGGCCATAACATATGTCAAATAATGGAAATCGTTCATATATGTTTTCTGGACACTGCAATTAAGCTAGAAATTGATAACAAAGAAAAATCTCCCAAATGGCTGGACATTAAGCAATGCATTTCTGAAAAACGCATGTTCAAAAACATCATATTGGAAATAAAATATTTGTAATTGAAGGATAATGAAATATTACATATCTGGAATGCCAGAGGAATGGAGTTTGTTGGGTTTTTTTACCTTTTATGCAGACAATTTCAAACACATTAAAGTGTAATGGGACCCCTTAGTACTCTCTGTTCTATTTTGCTGTGAACCTAAAACTGCTCTAAAAAATAAAGCCTATTTTTTAAAAATAAATAAACAGGGAATAGGACAGATTTGGTCCGTGGCCATGGTCTGTTGACCCTTGGTCTAAATTTTTAATATCCTACAAAGGATGGAGGAATGTACAAAACTACACCAAAATACAGACAGTGGGAAACTCCACAGGACAATCTGGTTTCTTCATATATAAATTGGAAAGGAAAACAAAGAGAAGGAGGTGGGATGAACAGATTGAAAGAGACCTAAGAAGTATATCAATCAGTTGCAAAGTGTGGCTCTCACATGGATCCTGATTCAAACTGCAAAATATAAAAATTTAAAAAACTTTAGGATTATATAAACAACTGAAAATTTGAAGACTGATTTGATATTTAATGACATTCAGGAAATATTGCTAACTTTTTAGGTATGATAATGTACTGTGGTTATATATTTAAAAAGAGCTCATCATTTGAGGTATGATGAAATTTTATGATGTGTAGGATTTGTTTAAAAATATTGTGAGGGGGCTTCCCTGGTGGCACAGTGGTTGAGAGTCCACCTGCCAATGCAGGGGACACGGGTTCATGCCCCGGTCCGGGAAGATCCCACATGCCGCGGAGCTGCTGGGCCCGTGAGCCATGGCCGCTGAGCCTGTGCGTCCGGAGCCTGTGCTCCGCAACGGGAGAGGCCACAACAGTGAGAGGCCCGCGTACTGCAAAAAAAAAAATATTATGAGGGATTTAGCTCTGTATTTGGGGGAAGTGAATGGGGATATAGGTTTGTTCATGAATCAGTCACTGTTTAAGCTGAGTGATGATACATGGAAGTTCATCATACTTTAACATATTTGAAATTGTTCACATAAAAGTTAAAGCACACAAACTCCACTACATTTCCCAGCCATATTTGCTTCTTCATCACTGGCAATTTCCTTACATTCTTTTCAGTTTATTATATACTTAAAGTGCACTTCTTTCAAACTAACTACATATATCTAATCTAGTTAGCTGTGGGATTAAACTTAGACACAACCCATCTTTTATAAAAATGCATTGCCACATTCTTATACCTGAAGTGTTGTACAGCTTGCAAAATCCACCCTGTCATGCTGGTTTACACTCTCCATAACATGTTTTAGCTGAGTATTCGGCATTGGTTCTAAATGTTCTGCAAATGAACAGGTTTAATTTTTAATTTATCAGTTGATTTATCACATAAATCCTATGTACTAGATCCATAACTGCTTGAAGAAAAACTTTCCAGTAGCTGTATAGATCATTTTCTCTTTTGCTCTATAAATGATATGCCACCAAATGTGGTGATACTAAAGTTTTCTCTTAAATGACCAAAAATTGTTCTGATAACTGTATGCCTTTTTCTTTTCTTTGTTTAATTTTAAGAACCTTACTGACAAATTCAGCATGCTGTGTTTCCAAGTATTTTTTTGAAGGTTTTAAACTTTCATTTGCAAAGACATCATTACAAATATTTTTTAAAAGTTCAGGGTCTCATTTTTGGAGCTTACATATTTGACAAAAATATATTTTAAGATAATCTTTTTAAATTCTTATGTCTAGTTCTAGTCTTGCAATGTGGCTTGATGGAAATCAAAGTTTACCTTTTGAGCCAACATTATTATTATTATTATTATTTTTTATTTTTTATTTTTTTGCGGTACGCAGGCCTCTCCCATCGTGGAGCACAGGCTCCGGACGCGCAGGCTCAGCGGCCATGGCTCACGGGCCCAGCCACTCCGCGGCATGTGGGATCTTCCCGGACCGGGGCACAAACCCGTGTCCCCTGCATTGGCAAGCGGACTCAACCACTGTGCCACCAGGGAAGTCCCTAAGCCAACATTTTTTTCTTAATATTGTCATTCTTTATGCTTCAAGATCCAGCAGTTGAACCTGGACCAGGCCTAGGTATTTTTTACTTAAAGAGGCTTTTACCTTTTAATGAGAAAATGATCCATTTTAGGGGCTATTTGTATTAGCTCAACCACAAGGTTACAGCTGCCAATAATGAAAACTGTAGTAAATGATAATGTCCTTTCTAAAAAAAAAAAAAATACTGAAATTTTGTCTTATTTTTTTTTTCTGCAGTAGATTAAATTACTGAGCTCTTACTACTGAGCAGACATTATGCTAAACACTTCACATATACTATTGCCCTAATTCTTACAACAATCAAATGAGGACTGGAATAGCATCACCTCCATGGTGCCATTGCCACACTACAGATAAGGATACAGGGAAGGGAGTAAGTGGATGAGCTAGCCGAAAGGATCTTCCTTAGAGCCCAGCCTCTTACACATTATCCTGAATTGTTCATCTCTAATAGTTTTCTGTAAAATTGAGATGGTTCTACCTGGCCTAGACAGATCATATGTTTAGTTGTGAAGATTAAGTTAAACTTAAAATATTTTTGTAAACTGAAAAGAAATCAAATACCTTTCCCATAATGTTTGGGATGTAACATCTTTCTGAGGCTGTGCAACTCTCTCTGCATTTTTCTGTACATGGTAGAATTTGAGGAGTTTAGATATGCTTAAGTCCAAAATTTGTATTCTGAACCCTTAAAGTTCCTGAAAGTGCCACATTTACCCCTTTTGGGGGTGGGGAGAATGACAAGAAATCATTTAGAAAAGAAAGAAGTTCATAAAATTCTTTGGATTGAATGTACATATATCTCTCTCTATATATAATAGGACATGCAGTGCAGTTTTCCTGTTGTCCCAGAATTGTGGCTGAAAACAAAAGGCAATGAATCTATCTCCTTCTAAGCACAGAGATGCAGCCTCAAATGGGAGTAACCACAGGGCACCTTCATTCTTAGCACACTGAAAGGTGCCAAAGGAGAGAAATGGGCCCCCATCTTTTCCCACCTCCTCTTAGGAGGCTGAACATCCCTTAAGCTAGGAGACCTGCTAACCTAACTCTGGCTTTCTAGGAGGAAACAAACAAACAAACAACACGGGACCGGCATGGGGGGGGGGGGTGGGGGGGAGTGGTAGAGTCTGTCAGATGGAGATGGTTTGCTTAAGTTTTCAATTCAAAGAAGTAGAAAAGTTGCAGTCTGCATGTGCCTTCACACCTGAATTGGCCATGGGGAGATGAGATTGATGCCTCTAATCGTGGCAGAAGAGGCAAACAGTGGGACAAAAAGGTGAGGATAGCAGAGAAATGTGGCAGGGTGTCACCTGGGAGTGCGGGGGTGCCCTGTGGAATATGTAGCCAAATTTCAAAGGGGCGCTGGTGCCCGGGGAGCTTCCTTAGCAGGGCATACTGGAGTCCCATAAGCAACAGAAATGGCCAGTGAGGAAGAAAACTACAGGCTTTCCTGGTCATGGCCTTTCCCCGCCCCCTCTTCTCTGCCCATCACCAGAGGAGCAGGTGCAGAGGAGACGGAGGGAGGTCAAAGAGTGCGAAGGGAGTGCCTGTTGCCCAGCCCTCACTTCCTCGGGCTGAGCTGCCAAAGGGAGGAAAATTTTGAGACGAACATGAGATTCAAGTTTTAAATTAAAGTGAAGTGAGTCTTAGAAATGAAAAGGAGACTAGTTGAAAAAGTGACAATGATTGAAACATTAAGGCATGGAGCCAAGGTGTTAACAGATGTTTCCCAGTGGAAAAGAGGGCCTGAAAAAACAAGGATTAGGTAGGTATCACAAAAAAATGCAACTGTTTGATTTCATATATCGGTTATGTATATGTATATATAATAAAATGTATAATATATAACACATAATAATATTATATATACAGACCCACATATTTAGGAAGGTGAGAAGTACTATAAATAGAGCCATGAAATTTATGAGGAGCCATGGATTTACAAGGAGGGAGTGAGAACTTCAGGTTAGGGAATCAGGGAAGTTATATTGAGGAGGTGGCATATAGGACGAACCTTGAGAAATAGGTCGGGATTTGGGCAATACCTAGTTGGGAAACAGGAATTCGGGAGAAGGGAAGATCTTGTGCAAAAGGGGCAAAAATGGTACAGAACTGCTGCAGGGAAGTACAGAACTGGACTGGAGGACCACTTTGTAGTTCCGATTGGCTGTGTGAAGGGGATGATACCGCAGTATGGGCAGTTTACATCAAATAGAGGTGGAGACTGAGGTCAGTCGTGCTGGTAGTTAATAATCGCTGAATGAACGAATGAATTAATTGAAGAATGCAGTGACTGGAGCGCCAGGCGATGTAGCCTCTCTTTTATGAACTAAGCAATGAACAGCCC
Source organism: Lipotes vexillifer (assembly GCF_000442215.2). NCBI lineage: Eukaryota > Metazoa > Chordata > Mammalia > Artiodactyla > Lipotidae > Lipotes > Lipotes vexillifer. Next base: position 4,136,811 of record NW_006781997.1, on the reverse strand, counting down.
GTAAGGATACCGACTTAGAGAGGAATGACGAATGACGTGGGCAGAAAGCATTGTGTTTCAGGAACATTACTAAATATCCTCATTGCCATTCTTGGAAGAATTAGCCTCGGCTAGAAGATTTGACCGAAGTACAGACCTCTCTACGGGGACCTCTCTACACTTCCGCCTCTGAAGGCACTTCCTTCTGGCGACCCTTGGTTGACCTCTAGCATCAACACAGGCTGAGGGCTACTTTCTACCCCTAGGTTCCTTCTGGCATTTGTAATTTCCAATCCACTCGGGACATTTTTGCTCTTTGGAAGCCGTTTCTGGGGGGGCTATGAGAAGAGACAGACCGTTTAAGATGCCCAGGATCCGAGGGACGCGGGTTCCCCGGAATCGCCCATTCTAACCAAGAAGACGCGCCTGACTGACATCCTGCTCCGGGTGTTGCCGGCGTCTGCTCCTCGCCCTCCACGCGACCAGGGGGCGCGCTCGGTCTCCGGCCCAGCTAGTTCGCAGCCGCACGCCGTCCCTCCCCACGCCGGGCTAGGCCACATCCTCGGACCCAGAGGTCGCGTCAGAGTTCCACGTCGACCAATTAGAACTGTCCATGTACTAGCGGGGGCGGGGCTGCCGAGGCAAGAGGAAGATGGCGGCGGGGGCGCGGTGAGGTGTTGGCAGTAGAAAGGGGTTCGGGTGCGGGGGGCGGGGGAACGCGGAGAGATGGCCAGCGCCGGCTGCAGGGCCGGATGAGAAGCGGTCGCGCCGCGGGTGTAGAAGAGAGGAGGGCGCCCGGGCGCCACGAGAGTATGACGGGGCTGTACGAGCTGGTGTGGCGGGTGCTGCACGCTCTTCTCTGCCTGCACCGCACGCTCACCTCCTGGCTCCGTGTTCGGTTCGGCACCTGGAACTGGATCTGGCGGCGCTGCTGTCGGGCCGCCTCCGCCGCGGTCCTAGCGCCGCTTGGCTTCACGCTCCCCAAGCTCCTGGCTGTCGGCAGGAACGGCAGGAACCGCCGTCACCACCGGCATCCGCGCGGGGGGCCGACACCGGTCGCCGCCCACCCGCGGCTACGCTGGCGCGCGGACGGCCGTTCCCTGGAGAAGCTGCCTGTGCACATGGGCCTGCTGATCACCGAGGAGGAGCAGGAGCCCAGCTTCTCGGACATCGCAAGTCTCGTTGTGTGGTGTATGGCCGTGGGCATTTCTTACATTAGCGTCTACGACCACCAAGGTGAGACCGGGAGCGGGTAGGGGGCCCGGGGCGTCTCCGGCCGCGGGTACCGCGCATCGGGCAGGTGGCGCGTCGCTCGGCACAGCCATTCCGGCTCCGCGAGTTACCTCGTCCGGAGGCCCTTAAGTGCAAATTATGGTGCTGGCGCTTTCGAGGAAGAGAGATATTAATTGGACACCTGCTAAGTTCCTGAATTCGGTTCAGTCGCCTTCTACATATTTAAAAATATTTCTTATTCGTTATAATGTCCCACTAAGGTGGATGATGTTTCTGTACCCTTGTGTCACAAATGAGGGAGCTGAGATAACAACATTCATTGATTTGTCCAAAGTTAGAGAGGTAGTAATAGGAGGATTGAAATTTTAGCCAGTCTGTGCTTTTCCACAGATTTACCTTTTTGTTACACCGCAGTGGTTCTTCAGAGAGGCTCAAGGCACTGTTCTTAAGTCACAGCCGGCTGTGGAGGATTTATGCATAAGCTAAGTGGTAGGGGATAGGTGGCATTTGAAGTGGGTTTATGAAGAGTACGTGAGAGATTGGATAGACAGAAAGGAAAGTGGTCACCGTCTGTCTTCGGAGGTCTGGGATGTTGTGCGATCCTTGATCCTCAGGGGCCAACACAGTACTTGTCCTCCCATAAGTTTTGATTGAGGAAATTTTCACTGTTGGGAGTTTTTGTAGGTACAAGACTTCAACATTGTTTGCGTAGCTACAGACCTAAAGCACAGTGCTAGGCATATTCCTTGGATCTTTACATTTAATTTCATGGATTCTCAGGCTTGTGGGTGGAGGGTAGACACACTCACATGAGTGGCATGGGTAGCAACACATGTCGGGAGTTAGTAACTGCTGTGAGAAGGGGGAAGAGAAATTCTCACTGGAGAAACTTGAGAAGTTCCACCAGAGGAAATGGCGTTTAAGATGGATGTTGAAGAATGAATAAGAGATCAGGTTGGAGAAGGCTCTAAATGTCATGTTTGGGTTTCAGTCAAATCCTGAAAGCAATGGTATTTCCTTAAAGGTAAGAATGATTTAGGAGTATTGGTATGAAGGAAAGAAAACTAGTGTTTTAGGCTCTGTTCAGTACCTTAAATTACTGGTATGCTTACAGAAGCTACAACTTGATTTTTAATCTTTAAGTCTTTGTTAGACAGGCAGGTTTAAGTGTGACATTTTGTCAGAAAGGTTAGGTTGAGGTCAGACAGCACCTCTTGTAGGCTATTAGAGTAATCTTTGATTGACTGATTGCCTTCCTTGCAGCTAGCAAGGAGTATGGTGACTCATAGCCTGTCATCATCAAATGAAAATTTACCCTGAAAGGTAAAGTTTAATATACTCAGGGGCTAGCATTTTATGGAGCTTGCCAGAACAATAGAAATCACAAGACTGTTATAAGGCGATGCACTCTTTGCTTAAGCAATGCAACAGAAACGTTGGGGGAACAAAGTAAGTGAAGCAGAAACGGAAATTAATTAAAGCTGTTGAGCAATGTGGTGAATTCACTTTAAGTGAGTCACTTATATCCAGGGGATTCTTTTAAAGCAAGTACCTTTACCTTCTAATAGAGAAGGAAAATGAATAGCTGAATAGTTTAAATTGGTGGCTGCCTACGAACGCAGATTATAATATTGCCACACTTCCTTGTTCTGGCAATTCCTGTTCTTAAATTGCTGATATGATTCAGAAATAGCCTGTGTCATATTTGCTAAAAGAAAAATGATTGGTAATGAAAAGGAAGAAGTCAAGCTAAGCAAAAGGAGTTTTACGGAGCATTTTCAGTGCATGGACTCAAGAGCATTTTGTGTCTACTGTAAAAGCAATTTCAATAAGGGATAAAGGTTAATTTCATTGTTTGAGATAAGAGACTTTCAGTTTACTAATCCTTGGTTTTGACTGATTGATTCATTCATTTAACAGGTGACAGATTGGGTGTGTGTTAAGTACCAGATACTGTTCTAGGCATGAGAGTGCCCCAGTGAAAAAAACAGACAAAAATTCCTACTCTCATAGAACTTACATTTTAGTGGAAGTCTGACAAATATTATAAATGAGTAAAATGTATTAGATCATAAAAGCAAAGAGGAAAAATAAAGCAGGGGACGTGGAGAGGAATGTTGAAAGTCAGTGGTGGAGTAGGGGGTGCAGTTTTAAATAGAGTGGCCAGAGAAAGCCTCTGTGACTTTTGAGTAGACCTCAAAGAGGTGAGCGATCAAGCCATGTGGATATGTGAGAAAAATTATCCTTTTTCAGGGGAACTGTAAATACTTAAGCTATATTCGGTTTTCCCAAACTTTCACTTAAACCTATTTCTATGTAAATATTTAACTGATTTTAAAAATCCTATTGACATACTCTTAAACGTCAATTTATTGAGTACCTACTGGGATACAAAGAAGTACAAGAAATTGTCTCAAAGAGTTTATACTCAAGTTAGGGATAGTTACTAAAAATTAATGCAAGCTAATATATAAATGCTAGTGAATGGAAGAGACTTTAAGGAGAAAAAAAGAGAAAAATCCCTGAGGAGCAAGGTAACCTCCATATGTCCATAGGAGGTGACATCTGAGATGGGCCTTGCAAAAATAGGTAGAATTTGGATTAGCATAATCAGTACAGTGTTCTTTGTGTGTGCGTGTGTGTCACAGAGAGAAAGAGAGAGAGAATGGGGAATTCCCCATTGGCAGCATTCCCATTAGAGTAGATTGAACAACAGCATCGAGCAGTGTGTTGGGATCAGTAAATATAATAGGTAAGTTTATGTAATGAAAGGTTGAGAAATGAGGTAGAATGAAGGCTTGGCCACCTGTTCTGGTTATCTGTAGCTTTGTAGTCTACTCCAGAGCATAGTGTTTTAAAACAATTTATGAGTTGACTCGGTTCAGGTGGACAGTTCTTCCTTGGGGTTGGTTCTCCTCATAAGGTTACAGTCAGGTAGTAGCTGGGACATAAAGGTTTCTTATCATACATTTAGTGCCTGGTTTGTGATGGCTGGAATAGATGAAGACAGGTTGGTCATCTGTCTTCACATGGCTAGCTTAAGTTTCCTCATTTAATAGTGGCCTTGGGGTAGTCATACTTCTTTTATAGGCGTTCCCAAAGAATTAGCCAAAGGCCAAAGCTGCAAGACTTCTTTTGACCTAGCTTAGGAGATCATACAGTGTTACTTCTGTATTCTCTTGGTCTGATAAGTCACAGGTCTGCCCCAAATCACGAAAATGGAGAGGTAGACTTTACCTCTCGATGAGAAGATGGCTTATGCAGCAGGACTCGGGGCTGGGGCTTGTGGCAGCCATCTTGGAGACGAGCTACTGTACCACCTTCCATTTTCCCCTGTCTTGTACCCCTTAACCTCCCAAATTTGTATTTAAATCAGTGTTCATTCTAATTATAGTTGGATTTAGATTATATTTAATTCTTAGACTAAAAAAAATCCACTGATATTTACCTTGGTTTGACTCTGCCAACAGACTGATCTTTTCCTTTTCATCTACCTGCACTCTTTCTTGATTATCATCAAGAATTTCTGCAAGTAATAATTTCATCTGTCAGAAATTGGAGTTGTTTTCTCAGGTATTTCTTGAGCTCAGAATTCTAGAAGGGAGATTTGGCTATTTTGTCTACATTATTATAATTTGAGACCATAATGGGGCTGGTACAAAAATTGGAGTTTGGGGCTTTTGGTGCTGTAGCCTTAGGGGTGTTATGCTTGCCTGGGTTCACTTGAAGTACGCCTAGATCCAAGTTACCTACAGATACATTATTGTCTTCAGTGATGGAACCTGTTCATGTTGCTCAGCTGTATTGGTGCCATGCTGAGAACCTTGCTGTAGGGCAGTAGTTTTCAAAACGTGGTCTCTGGACCATCCGTGAATGAGTCATTGGGGGTGTTTATAAAAAATACAGATTCAGCACAGTTATTGATCAGACCAAATTAGGGGAGTGGTACCTGAGCATCTCTATTTTTATTAAGCTACTTATATGATACATTTACACATTGAAGTTTGACCCTAACACAAATGAAAGGATACCCTACTACTTGTATTACATCAAATTATTCATTCATACTTCATGTTCCTTTTCATAAGTAAAGATAATCTTGGGTGGGTCTTAATATTAATTATTACTTAATATTACTTTTTTCTATTTTATTTTATTTTTTAATTTTTATTGGAGTATAGTTGATTTATAATGTGTTAGTTTCTGCTCTACAACAAAGGGAATCTGTTATACATATACATATATCCACTCTTTTCTCATATAAGTCATTACAGAGTGCTGAGTAGAGTTCCCTGTGCTATACAATATGTCCTTATTATTTATTTTATATATAGTAGTGTGTATATGTCAATCCCAATCTCCTAATTTATCCCTCCCCTACCCTTCCCCCCGCCGGTAACCATAAGTTTGTTTTCTACATCTGTGACTTTATTTCTGTTTTGTAAATAAGTTCATTTGTACCATTTTTGTAGATTCCACATATAAGCAATCATATGATATTTGTTTTTCTCTGACTGACTTCACTCAGTTTGACAATCTCTAGGTCCATCCATGTTGCTGCAAATGGCATTATTTCATTCTTTTTTAATAGCTGAGCAATATTGCATTGTATGTATGTACTACCTTCTTTATCCATTCCTCTGTCCATGGGCATTTAGGTTGCTTCCATGTCTTGGCTGTTGTAAATAGTGCTGCAGTTAATTATTACTTAATATTACTGTAAATTGGAGTGATCCAGAATAAGGCATTGCCTTCTGTGAGAGAATTCAGTAACAAAACAAATCTTTTGTGTTGCTCTTTTTAGTGTTATTTCCGTAGTTGTAAATCTATACTAGGTATCGTAGGAAATGGTTTTTGGATTCAGATTTCTTACACTAGAATTAAAAAGATCTGCCCTGTGTACTCCCAGCCTTCTCAACTTATTTCTCACTATTTTATATGCCTTTTGCTACATCCATAATTAGGTTACTTGATGTTCCCTCCTTCTGGAGTGTCCTCTTCTCCTTTTCTTGGCAAATGGCTGTCTAGCTGTCAAAAGGCTATCATTGATCCTTTTAAGTCTATCCAAACTATCACCTCTTAGGTAGTCTCTCTGGGCTATTCCATTCCTAATCTTGCTCTGTCCTTGAATCTCCTTAAATGTCGTACATCTTTAAAGGTACTTCCATTCTCCATTTTGTGAAGTAGTAGTCGTATGTGTATGTGCCCGAACTCTCTTACTAGATGGTAAGCTTTGCAGATGCTAGCTGTCCTTCTCATTGTTGCTTCAGCTACAGATTGTAGCTTGGTGTTGGCATGTAATGAATAGGTCAGTATATATTCCTTGAATTGGAAGAAGGGGCTGCATTTCTTGTAGATAAGAATGATGAACTGAGTTGTAATTTGTTTCCCAACACCAGTACCCAGAAGCCTTAATTAAAATAGTGGGGGGAAATGAACATAGTTTGCCCCAGTTTACTTATTTGGCACACTGACACAGATGCTGTTGGGAAATATAATTTTATCAAGTATTGTTCTCCTTATGCTGTAATACAGAGTTGCCAGAAGTGTTGAAAGTCTAAATATAAATGTGATTAGATTTGATATACAGACAATACAAACTAGAGTACTTGTCTTCCCTCATGTGGAAACTCATGTAAGGGAACATTCTATTTCTAATCTTCACCTTTGTATAGTACATTTCAAAAATATACAGAATTTCACATTTATCTTAACATCCTGGGATGTCCTCTTTCCTTTTTCTACCAAAGGGCTAGCTACCTGTCAAAAGCTATCAGTAGATCCTTGTACATCATTCTCACTATTACCTGCTTAGTAGCCTCTCTTGACTGTTCCATCCCCAGTTTTGCTTTGTCTTTGAAAAGCTCTATCCTGCTTTTGAACTGACCTCATTCTCTGAGTACTTTTCTATTTAACCGTACTGGATTTATGTATGAAAATAAACCTTTCCTTAATAGTAATAATTACTCTTTGTTGCACTCTTACTATGCACTAGATGCTATGCAAAGAAGTGAATTAAATCCTTAGCACTTTTAACAGTCAAGAAACTGAGACTTAGAAAACCAAGAACCCATATATAGGAAGGGGCAGATCTAGAATTTGAATCAGATTTTATTCCAAAGCTTTGGTACTTAAGCATTATGCTGTACTGACTTCCACTGAGAAGAGAATGTAACCACTGTACAGTCATGTTAGTACTCTTCCTGATGATGTTGTGTCATCTTAAAGTCTTGGTAAAGTGGGTACTTATCTAGAGGTAGTAGAAATAATTTGTAAAAGATATTTAAAGGTAAATAGAATTTTCTTCATACTACTAATATAAACATCCTTTGAGTCGTAGGACACACTTGACTTTTTTAATCAACTAAATTTAATTTTATGGAGCTCCTGCTCTGTATTGAACTGTTTCTTGTCAGGTGAGCAGAGTCTGGGAAGACATTCTCATTTTAAAATGTGCAGCCAGAGGCTGAGAAAGCCCACTTGGCTAGTTTATTTTACACATCTCTCCTGCTAAAAAACTGGGACTTAAAATTTAGCCAGCTCTCGTTCCCGTATACTGTGCCACCATCACACATATCTTTCTTGGTACAACATGCTCATTCCAGTATAATTGTTGTTCTATGAGGTATCCTGGGGCTCTCTCTCTCTCTCTCTCTCTCTCTCTCTCTCTCTCTCTCTCTCTCTCTCTCTTTTTAATTTATGTATTTTATTTATTTATTTTTGGCTGCATTGGGTCTTCGTTGCTGTGCGTGGTCTTTCTCTAGTTGCGGTGGAGGGGGTTACTCTTCCGTTGCGGTGCGCGGGCTTCTCATTGCAGTGGCTTCTCTTGTTAGGAGCACAGGCTCTAGGCACGCGGGCCTTCAGTAGCTGTGTGGCTCATGGGCTCTAGAGCGCAGGCTCAGTAGTTGTGGTGCATGGGCTTAGTTGCTTTGCAGCATGTGGGATCTTCCCAGACCAGGGCTCAAACCCGTGTCCCTTCCATTGGCAGGTGGATTCTTAATCACTGCATCACCAGGGAAGCCCTCCTGGGGCTCTCTCTTGAAATAAAATTGTTTAATGGCTTGTAAGATTTATTTTGTTATGACTACTTCAATCATGTAAAATTTTATTGGTAGATTTTTAAAAATTATTCTTCCATAAGTATATGTTTTTTTCTCTGAAGGTTGCCTCTAATAGTGTTATAATTGGATTGTTAGAGAATTAAATGAGGGTAACCACCAGATAACTAACTTAGGTGTCTTGTTTAAAAGAAGAAAGGTAGACTGTTTCGAAGGATGGGCGTTTATTTGCAAAAAAGTATTACTTTAGTTCCTTAGCTGGTGAGATGCTTTGTAACCAGAGAGATTGGTTCAGTGTTTATCTCGCTTTTCTTCCCTTCCTTTCCCTTGTTCTTATAAACACTTGCTGTTAGATATTTCTTTAAAAATCTGTTTCTATAGAAGGGAAGGAATAATCATATAAAAGTTCAAATTTCAGATCTAAAAGAAATATTAAACGTGTATTTTGAAAGTCTCATTTTCTAGAATTGATTATTCAGTTCATGTAAATTTTAGAAGAAGCAGTATTTAAGGGATGCAGGTAAGATTTGCTGATTGAATACTTGTTTAATTAAACTCTTACTTGGTTCCCTTAATTCAAAAAAACTATTACATCATGGCATTATTACCCAGTTAATGTGTACATAGTTGATTGTTAGGGTAGACTGAATATTGAAACTTATAAATAATTCTAAAATGTAATTTTAACTATTAAAGACCCCAATAAGGTCTTTATATCCCGAACAGTATATAACCTGATTGGTGGATAGGACATAGTTAATTCCACTCTCTTTGAAATATTTTCTCTCCTGGCTTCCATGACATCATGTGTGGTTGGATTTCTTCCTATCTTGCTGACTGTTCCTTCTGAGCCTTATGTCTGGCTTGTTTTCTCCACTTCTAAAAGTTGAGATGTCCTAGAATTTTGTGCTGTATGTGTGCCCTTGTCTTTCTGATGTTCACCCTATCTCCTAGATCAGGGGTCAGAAAACTTTTTCTTAAAGGGCCAGCTAGTAAATATTTTAGACTTAGTGGGCTGTATGGTCCCTGTCACAAATACTCAACTTTGCCAATATAGTCAGAAAGTGGCCATAAACGAATGGTGTGACTCTATTCCAATGCTCACACTCAGGTTTGAATCTCCAGTCCTTATCTCTCCTATAATTCCAGGCTCCTTTATCTCACCCTACCTAACATCTCCACTTTGATTTCTTTAGGCATCTCAAATGCTTAACATGTCCAAAACAGTACTCTTGAATTTCCGCCCTAAACCTGCCTTGCTCAGCGTTTTTCCAATCTCAGAAAATACTATTATCTTCCAACCAGCTGCTCAAGCTAAAAATTTAGATGTGAGTCTTCTACATCATGTTCTACCTCTAATCTTGATCTTCTAGAATATATCCCAAATTTGCCACTTGTTTTGGTTCTTCATTGTAGCCGTCCAAGTTTGAGTTTTCATTATTTTGCACCTGGATTATTTCTGTAGTAGGCTCTTAATTTATCTTCAGTTCTGTTCTGACCCCTGTATAATCCATTCTTCACCCACCAGCAAAGTGATCTTTTTTGGTAATACTATTCAAACTCTGAATAAAACCTTCCAACGGCCTCCCATTGTACTTGGAATGTTTTCTGAATTCAGAGACCTTTATTGTTAAATAATGCAATTGTTAAAACAATCATGAGACTACCACCAAAGAAGGATACATGTTATACAAGTGAAAAAAGCAGGATACAAAATTGCATGGTCATATATGCCAAGATTACACACGCATGTGGACAAACGCTAGGAAATGTTAAAAAAAAGAAATAATTGTATTATGATGGTAAGATTAAGGGACATTCGATTTATTAGGAAGGATGGTTAGGGGACATATCCTTATTGTCTAAACTTTGAACATCTTATACAGTTTTTAATACTAGAATTAAAAAAGGATATTTCTTAGGTTATAAAAAGAAATCTACATTTGGTATAGTTAGTGTTTATCATAAACACCAAAAACATTGTTGTCTTTCTGAGGTCCAGCTTTCCTGACATAATATTTTATACTTTCATGGAAATTGTAGGTTTTTCTGGGTGTGTGCATGTGTGTGTTTTAAAAAAATTTCAGCTCTTTCATGTAGCTTTTCTATATATGTGTCCAGTTAGCTTACATGTGGGAAATTGAGAGTGCATGAGATATAGTTGTAGAGCAACAAGCATAATGTAAAATTCTTTGAGTCATTATTGCAAAAACTTATTTTTATTCCCAAGTCGTTCTTAAAGAATTCAAATATCTGTTACCTTGTGACTTCTTAAAAGCCTTTTTAAAAAGAGCTCTAGTCTTAATTTTTTTCAAAACATTCCGCTCATTTGTAAAGGGGTCAGCTTTATTTATTTTATGAAGTTTAACTTTTGGGGGAGGGAAATTCAAATTTTAATAGTAAGATGTATTTAGCATCAGTTATCAGCATTAGAAATAGTTACTGAACTGAATAATTAGAAGCCAGGAGACCTGGATTTCAGTCCAAAGTCTTAGACTCTTGACCAAGGACAATTGCTTGACCTTTCTGGGTCTATTTCCTCGTCTGTAAAAGGATGGGATAAAATAATTATTGCAGTTCATTATTATATAACTCTGTAAAATACAGGTTTCTGAAAAATTTGTGTATTTGCTAATGTTTTTCCCTTAGATTAGTTATTTCTAAATGAATACAATCTCAACTTCCTTTTGCATAAAATGACTTGTTATAGTTTCTTTGCTTTTATGGATATTATATCATTTTGGCTTTAGTTTAGATTCTGTGAAGGCAAACAAGATGAATTATGATATGAGAAAAAGACTCTTCCACATATCAATTTATTATGATATTGCCAGAGGAGTTGCCTGTCTCATTCAAAGGCATTCTTATAACTTGTTGCATTTCTTGTGATGTGAAGTGTGTATGTGTAGACTTTGAATCCTGAAGAAAATTATAAGCTGAGAAATATTGCTTATGGGAAATAAGTACCATAGAGTATAATCAGATTTCTGGATGGGGGTCAAGCTGTGAGGTATCAGGAATTATTTTGCTGGTAATCTATCTTATTTATGCATTTAGCACTTCTCAGAAGCTATACTTTTTAATTTCATGTCTTCATCCAAAGCAGCCAAGACAAAGGTTCAGTTTAAAATAACTTCATGGAGGTCTTCTTTACAGAAGGTACTTTGTGCCTCTAATTTTTCTTTTTAACAGAATTTCTGCCTGTATGCAATAAGGAAGTGTCTCCTTTTATTGTGAGAGTTTCCTGGAAATTTCTTAAAAATTCCATTCAGTGACATGTCCTTTTAGGTTTTGTTGTTGTTAGGTGGCACTCTGTGCACTGATAATTCAGTTTATTAAGTAAACGTTGAACTCCTGCTATGTGGAAGGTGCCTTAGGGGGAAAGAAATGGGTAAGACCCAAGTGCGCAAGTAAGGCTACAGTACAGTAGGGTGGGGGAGAGTTAAGCTGTAACTAATAAAAAGTAGATTATTGGTTTGTTAAGTAGTTTGAGCAAAATGTGGGTATTTGGAGGGAGTGAGGTAAGTCAGAAGAGAAATTGAGCCTGGCTCAATCTGGCTGGAGGACTCAAAGTTTTCTTGAGGGTAAATGACATTTCAGCTGGCTTGTGAAGAATTAGAATTTTATAGGTATGGAGCTGGGGAGGTAACAAAGGATGAAGGTTGGAGTCACTCCAGGTGTTTGGGGGGGGCAGTATAAGGCAATCTAATTTGCTGGGGATAGAGTACTGTAGAGAAATTGGAAGCTTCAATTATTTCATAAACATACATTATTTCTACCTGCCAAGTATGGAGGCATAGGATGGAATGTTAATGCTGATCTGAGCAGTTTGTTCTTGATACATTAAGCATTTTGGGAGCCATTGAAGATAATAAAGTTGGAATATGCAAGGATTACAGGTGTACCCTAGGAAGATCAGTCTGGTACTTAGTCTAGTGATCCATGCTAGAAGGGGCAGGAAGACCCATTAGAAGGTGGTTCTAATATTACAAAGAAGACTATTGCTTTAAACAGTGGGGACAATGGACAAAGGGAAATGGGTACAGGGAAACATTGCTGTATAAGAGTAAAGGGCTTAGCATCTTAATAGGGCATTGGGGGTGGTGGTGATAATGCTAGAGAGTAAGGAGGATGCTTGGTTGACTCAGCAGGTAGTGATGTCTTTATTAGAAATAGAACAACAAGAAGAAGGGCTAAGTTTTTTTATTTTTATTTTTTTGCGGTACGCGGTCCTCTCACTGTTGTGGCCTCTCCCGTTGCGGAGCACAGGCTCCGGACGCGCAGGCTCAGCGGCCATGGCTCATGGGCCCAGCCGCTCCGCGGCATGTGGGATCTTCCCGGACCGGGGCACGAACCCTCGTCCCCTGCATCGGCAGGCAGACTCTCAACCACTGCACCACCAGGGAAGCCCAAGTTTTTTGTTTTTAAACAAAAATATAAACAGCTTTACAGCAGTTATGATTTTAAATCACCTATTGTGCCATCAACCTTACATATTTACTGTTCTCATATTGCCTGTTCTCTTTTAGGCCTTATCCCTAAGTGCATATAAGTTTCACACTTAAAGTACTGTTTCTTTCTTTTTTTTTTAACCTGTTGTAATACAAGTGTTTGAGAGCTAGCTTTAAAAGATAAGCTGCCAAGTTTTAGATTTGTTCATTTTCAGATGCTTACAGAACTTCAAGGTAAGATTAGATGTTTGAGTGAACTGAAAATGTTAGGAACAAAATGCTGATCCTGTTTTTACTTAAAATTTTAATATTTTGTTCATCATGGATGTTTTGCATTAATTTTAATTTTTAAAGACAGTTATGTAAATAACTTTACACCAAGTTATTATTAATCTTAATTACTGGGTTTTTTTGTAAACTACCCTCCACCCCGTCCCCCTAGTTTTGTCTTATTCATATTACCCTGGTCCTGATGCTGAGTGGTATTAAAGTCCCGTGAGTGACTAGAACCAGAGAGGGAGGAGCACATGGACACGAAGAGGGCTGAAGTAGGAACTCTGAGGAGTAATCTCCAT